>NC_081755.1:42929281-43229281 GCF_963082965.1 Carassius carassius | reverse complement strand
ATGCCATGTTAAGATTTTATTACTAACGGTAATGGTATTTTCTTTGTAGTGCCTTATTGTCAAGCACTTTTGATTAATTGATTGTAATTATACTGTCTCTCATTGGTACATAAAGACCATTTTGCAAGAGGTAAATAACACTGGTTGAGAAGAATGCCCTATTTTTATAGTTTTAAAACACTACACAAATGTTAGAAGTCAATACAATTTACTAAACATTTAGAACTGAATCAGAATGTTTTTTGTAAAGTTAAAAAAACTGAAACAGCGAGTGCTTGTTTAGATCTTGCAAAATACTTGGTGACCAAAGTATTTAAAGTGACCAATTAAACAAATTGGATTTTGGAAATAACCAATTGTGTTTTAATTGGGATTTTATTGTATAATACTTAATCAGTTGTCCTTTTGCCATTATAGGATGAGGGACAGTGTCCCATTTGTTTAGACACATTTTCACAGACAGAGTTGCCCATGCATGCAAGTGTTTGTGGAGATAGGTCATTTTTAATGATTTGAAAAGTTATTTCATTTACAGACATTTAATAAGGTATGTATTAAAAACATGTTTTAGGTATTATAAGTGTATATAACATGTTGTAAATGTTCTAAGAAGTCAATCTAACCATTGGGTATATACTCAGTATATTACAGACACTGGATTATGAGAGCAGTCCTCCGTGTGGCACACCAGTACAGCAACACCAAGGCCCAGACATGAAATGGTACAGTCTATTTATTACATTTTAACAACCCTGAGACATCTGAATTCTTTACTAATCTTTTTATCCTGTTTTTATAGTCCAGATGATGTATTGCGTTTGTTGGCAAGAAGGGTAGATGACAGCAAGGATTTCAAGATCTGTGTTTCTCGAACTGACTTCTATCAAAGAGCTATGGTGCAGTGGCAAAGACAAAAGAGAGGAACCCCGGGCAATACTTTGCGTGTAACATTTTTGGGGGAAGCAGGTGTTGACACAGGTGCCATTCGTAAGGAATTTCTTTCAGGCAAGTTAGGTTCACAATCACATTATTAGGTTTTTAAATTCATCGTAACAATTTAAAGTTTAGAAAAACAATAAACAGTTACCACATGTGTCATTATGAGATTTGGTATGTTTTAATGTGCTTATAATTGTACAATGTAGTAAATAACATTCTTTTTTAACATGTACATTTGTATATTTGTTTGTAGATTTGATTGGTGAGATTGAGAAACACCTCTTTGAGCATAGAGGACACCAGAGAGGGAAGAGCCCCATCTACTCCCTAAGTAATCTGGAGAATGGATTTTTTAAGTTAGTAATATTTTACATTATAGTAACATGTCAGTTGTCATTTTTGCATACAACTAAATATTACTTTGTATTTTTTCTTTCAGGACTGCTGGAGAAGTGTTTTCGGTTAGTCTCGCTCAGGGTGGGCCTGCCCCCCGTTTCTTGAGGCCGTGGTGCTTTGATTATCTCTCATCTGGAGACTTGGATGAATCAACTCTCACTATAGATGATGTGGATGATGCTGAACTTTATAATTTGATTAAAAAGGTAGTAATTTTTTTCCAAATAAAATCTGATTTCATAAAAGCTTTATTTCTACGCAAGCACACCATTTTACGTGTTTGTGTTTTCAGGTGGAGGAAGAAGAAACCGATCTCTCTGCATGGAATGATCAAATAATTGACTGTGGTTTTACTGGGGCCATTAAACCTGAGAACAAAGAGGCCATAATAAGGTCAGAAAAAGTGTTATAACTTCTTTACATTTGAAACCTTGCAAACGGTTTTAATTTTGCTGCCTACCAGATATACTGATTAGCCACAACACTGTCTATATTATGCTAGAATTTCCTGGTTCTTTTTTCAGATCAATTGTGCTGCATGCAACTCTACGTTTGTTCCCTTTGTTGAAGCAAATCCGAAAAGGTCTTGAAGTCTACAATTTCGTGGACATCCTGGAAAACCATTCAGGACTTTGCCACCAGTTCTTTGTCCCTGATGTGGATGATGATGATAAGGTATCACTAACTGGAATAACATTTTTGCCTATATCTTGTATTTCATTTTAGAAATGGTTTTATTTTAGGAATATTATATATAGGAAAATTATTATTTGCTAAGTTGAAAAATAGTCAAACACTTTGTTCCTTACAAAAAATAATAGTAGAAAATGGATTGCTCTTAATACCTCAGTAATGGTTTCCTGTAGCTTATTGGTTAGATAACAGTGCTAGCATAGCCCAAGGGCTTGGGTTCGATCTCAGGGATTGCACATACTTAAAACAAATGTTATTATAGTAATAAAGTAGCTTTGGATAAAAGTCAAATGCATATGTGTATATGTACCTGAAAATGGATTTTTCCCCCCCCACAGGCTGATGCAGACTTCATCATGCAGAACATTCTTCCGAAAATGTCGGAGAAGGGATCAGTACGAGAGACTTATGAAACAGCTATAATCAACTTTCTGCAAGACTTTCTCCAAGAAATTGAAAGCTGTGGTATGTATGAACTGACAGTTGATTTAGTATAAATATTGTTAAAAAAACTGCAGATTACACAAATTAATGTTAAAATGTAATTGATCTAATTCAGACAATACCAACCCTAGAGATAACAAGTTCTTTTGCTTGTAGAGGATAACCCTGACGGAGACATCCTGCCCTTAACTGTCCCCGGTGTTATGCAATGGCTCACTGGCCAGGGACACAAACCTCTTCTAATGTCAGAACTTAAAGAATTCAAAATTTCTCTTCATTTTGACCATGAGTGTATGCAGAGGATGCCAGAACATAAAATATGCTTCCCAGTTGTAAGTGCCTGTGCCAGAAAAATTACATTTCCCACAGTACACATGGGTGACTACAGTTCTTTTAAATCAGTCATGTTGCAAGCCATTCAGTTTGACGACGGTTTTAACAGAATTTAAAATGCTGCTTAATGTATGGAATTGTACATGTTCAGGAAAAAAACCTTTTATACATTGGTAAATGTTCTTATGGTTTTGAAATTTACTGTGTATGTGTAGAGAACACAACGTGTTACATATTGTAAAATTTTATATCTTAATGCATGTGTTAAGAGAACACAAGTTGTTATACAAGTCTTTTTCTGCTTTAAATATAGCCAATACAAAAAATAAAACAAGCATGCAATGTCAACTTGTTTGTTTTTTATTGAATTGGATGTTAATTTGCTTCTAAATGGATCATTTGGTCACTAGTCATTTCAATGATTGATTTAGTGTCAATTAAGAATGAAGCAGAACAAAATTCAAAACTTCTAAATACTTGTCTCTTCCATAGTTTTGAGAGTGTGAGGTTGGGTTAAAAAAAGTTTGAATTTGGGCCTTAAGTTCTTCAGTTAAGGGGCATTCGACTGGAGGAACTACAATTCCTGTCCACGGCTGGTCAGAGATACGGTCTGTGTCCCAGTCAGAGTCGTCGTCTTGTGCAATCTGTTAAAGGTTGGTAATAGGTTATGGACATTGGGGCAATATCTTGCTTGAAAACATTACATACATTAAAAGACACAAATTCTTAAAATACCTCAGATTGGACTGGAGGAGGGACAGGGTTTTGCAGGAGTCCAATTTCCCACAACTGGTCTGGGCTTCTATTACTCTCTGTGCGGAGAGGATGGTTATTCCACCCACTAGTAAAGGAGTCAAGGCTGGCCTGGAGACGAGGCAGGAACACAAACTGACAGCAAAAGAGGTGAAGGCTGTTGGTTGGCTCTAGTAATCCTTCCTCTTCAAGGCTGTGCAAAACATCATAATAGATGTTTGTAACTGCCATCCATATGTCACGCCAAAGGCGCTCAATGCTAAAAATGGAAGAGAAAACAGTGTGTAATGTTGAACACAAGTCATCATTCTTAGAAACAGAACACTTTAACATTCATATCAAGCTTTAACTAATTTATCTAGCTGCTTACCGCTGGTTATGCACGCTTTTTCCTGAGATGTAGCTTCCCCTGCCACAACCACGCACAGAAAACATACATCTGGCAATCTCTACATTTTCAACTCCTTGGTCTCCTCGAACTCTAAATGCAAAAAAATTAAATATGACAAGGTATTTTAGAAAAGAAACCTAACAGTATTCAAAAAACGTATGTTAACCATGTTTAAACAAGCAGGGATTCATTTACATTTAGCTTACGCTTTTATCCAAAGTGACATTCACGTTACTGGAGGTAGCAAAGCATTCATACACACTCATGATGTAAGTTGTCTTACCTCAATGGAAACCCATGTCTCTCCACTGACTGAAGGAAGAAACCGAGGGCAGTGGATGCCTTGTTATCGGTTGCAGGTCCAAGGTACATGATCTGAGAGACAAAGTAAAGTTAGACTTATGCATTCCATCAGAAATTTGATTTGTACAAAATTTATAGGCCAACAATGCATTAAAGAAAGAGAAAAATACCTTTCTGGAGTACCCATCAATGGCACCGAATATCACAAGGCCATATCTGATAAAAGATAATCTGTTATTACCAGTTGAAATGCGTATGTAAACTGTAGAGAGAAACTCACATGCATAATAAGTCATTTTTAAGGATTAAAAATATCAAAAAAAATCTTGGGCATTACTTATATTCCTTAATACATTTTCAAAGAATTTAAATAGAATTAGAAAACTCAGAAACTCAAAAATAATGACTTCACATAATGTAATGTGATCACAATATGTGATATTTTCACAGAAAGGGTCACATACTTTAATCAGTAGCATTACAACAATGGCTTGACACGCATGACATACCTTATCAGCTTATGGTTTGTGTCTATGTGAACAACATGAAGAGGGCCCTTGACGGAATAAGTCCTTCTGACTACACATCTCAATTGTGTAATTCTTGCTAGTATTCCAGCAGAGTCCACTCGATGCATGGAATCCCAAACTCTTGTCCATGGCACACGATGACCCAAGGCTTGTAAGTGTCCCTTCATCATTCTATGGCCTAGGTGTGGACTTTTAGCTTTGATTGACCTCACTAGGTTGTCAAGTTCTTCATCTGTGATTTTACTGTAGGTGTCCTTTAGAGAAATGCCATACTCAGTGAGGCGACGTTTGATTGTCCTTGTTGACACACCAAGAAGCTCGGCAATACATGGAACAGATAGCTGCATATTAACTAGGTACTGAAGATGTTCTCTGGAAATAATAAACTTTGGGGGCCCCTTAACTCCAAATTCCACTTCAAGGGCAGTAACAGGTTCATTGTCATTGTCAATATGCCTATCCACTGTGTTTTTCAAGGTTGACAGTTCACCAAGGAGTTCCTCTGGGACTGAAATTTGATCATAGACTGATGAAATGAAGAGAAGCTCATGACTGCATAAAAACTGCAAATAATCTAAATCTAGGGGTAGGCGACTCATTGTATCCTGCAGTTTGGATAGCAGTCTTTCCATGATCATCCTTCCCAGCTGGTGACTTGTGGCATCATTAGGTCCATGGACCTAAAGATAAGAATTTATTTGATTAAATGTATAAAAAATGATTTACAAATTGATATGCGAGTCAGCTAAAGTTAAAACACCCTTAGGAGTTTGGCTGGTGTGTGCGTGTTGAGTTCTGTGCATGCATCTGTGTGTGTTTTGTGCACGATTGTTTCTTATTTGAGTGTTTTCATGATTCTGATCAGTAGGAAGTGCTGCTCTATGTAAAAGCAGTTCGAGTTTGAATCACTTATAACGTGCATTTGAAAAAGCAACACCAGTCGAACATCCTCTCCATTATTATTAATATACTTTATTATCATGAAAATACCTGAGAAGGTTTTAGGAATATTGATAAAATGATGTCCATATGCATTTCCTATAATTAGTTATGTGTGTTATTGTCTTCCTCTACTGTGCTTATTTTGAGTTTTCGCACGAGAGCGACCTCTAGCTTTCGGGTGCAACAGTATTTTACCTATTTCACCCACAAGCTGTTCATAAATCATGTACAATATAATGTCTGTTAATCGTGGCAGCCTTATTTGTGCTGACGCCTAGGTAAAGGTTGCAGCAGTTACTCTTAAAGGAGAACTCCGGTCCATTTTAACATTGAGCTCATTTTTTTGTCAATTTGGAGTGCTGTCAGTAAAGAGAACAACGACAAAAATCGGTGTTGCCAACACCGTGTTATCCTCTTTTTAAAATTTGCACCTTGTTGACTTCAATGGGACAATATTTAAACCTGCTTCTAGCCTCTTAACATCCTTGATGTGTCATTACAATTGCACAGGTCATGTGAGTGATTCCTTCAGAGTGAATCTGACTGCAGTAGATGTGAAAGAAATGGATAAAAATGATGTTATTTAAGCCAGCGCATCCTGATTTCGGTTGAAGTCCAAAGTAGTCGATTGTCGAGTTCATGCGCATAGGTTTAGTTACCAATGATCACGCGCGTGAACTCGGCAATCGACTACTTTGGACTTCAACCGAAATCAGGATGCGCTGGCTTAAATAACATCATTTCTATCCATTTCTTTCACATCTACTGCAGTCAGATTAAAAAGAGGATAACACGGTGTTGGCAACACCGATTTCTGTCGTTGTTCTTTGTACTGACATCACTCCAAATTGACAAAAAAATGAGCTCAATGTTAAAATTGACCGGAGTTCTCCTTTAACGTCTCAGGTCAAAGAACTACGGGTCACATGACAACAGAAACGTATGTCTGAATACTATATTGTGCCTTTTTTGCGGATTACTTTTAAAGATTTCAGATGCAAAAAGCCTCTACAGGCCCATAAAAAAATGAGATTATGATGTTCAGTGAAAGCTCTCCACACATAGAGCTATGTGTTACTCAAATAATTTTACTTCAAAACCCCGCTAATACCACGCTCTGGCCGGCCTGAAGTATCTGTTATTAATAATATAGGAGTCTAATAATAATAAGAAGAAAGCGATCAATAATACATACCTGTGATCCATCACCCGCATGTCTCTGCTCTGCCATTTCGATCGATCCACTCGGTCTGGAGCTCGCGCTGATGACGTAACAAGAAGGACGCGCCTTCCCTTCATCCCTTGTACACACCCTAACGGCTCTGAGACACACCCCAACCTCTTGACCCCTCCCCCACGTCAAATCAGGGACACAAAGCGAGGCACATAGAAAAATGAAGCGCAAAGGAAAACTTGCGCCGCAGAGGCACGGATGACTGAAACGCGGATTTAAAGGAGCGGCGCAAAGGGAAATATGTGTTGCAAAGTCAATGCTGCTGAAGTTTTACTTTGCTAAACTTTATTTTTTTCTCCCAGTGGTTAACTTTTCTTTTGCAATTATATTTTTTACTTGCAAAAAAGCATTTTTTTTCTCAATACTCTATTTTTATTTGCAAAACATTTTTTTTTTTGCAAAACATTGTTTTATTTTGCAGATATATATGGCCCTATTTTGACTCCATAGAGGGAGACCTTCCAGCATGTTATCAGCGTTCAGTTCAAAAGCCAGCATCTCTGATGGTATGGGGGTGCATAAGTGCATACGGTATGGGCAGCTTGCATGTTTTGGAAGGCTCTGTGAATGCTGAAAGGTATATAAAGGTTTTAGAGCAACATATGCTTCCCTCCAAACAACGTCTATTTTAGGGAAGGCCTTGTTTATTTCAGCAGGACAATGCAAAACCACATACTGCAGCTATAACAACAGCATGGCTTCGTCGTAGAAGAGTCCGGGTGCTAACCTGGCCTGCCTGCAGTCCAGATCTTTCATCTATAGAGAACATTTGGCGCATCTTTAAACGAAAAATACGTCAAAGACGACCACGAACTCTTCAGCAGCTGGAAATCTATATAAGGCAAGAATGGGACCAAATTCCAACAGCAAAACTCCAGCAACTCATAGCCTCAATGCCCAGACGTCTTCAAACTGTTTTGAAAAGAAAAGAAGATGCTACACCATGGTAAACATGCCCCGTCCCAACTATTTTGAGACCTGTAGCAGAAATCAAAATTGAAATGAGCTCATTTTGTGCATAAAATTGTAAACTTTCTCAGTTTAAACATTTGCTATGTTATCTATGTTCTATTGTGAATAAAATATTGGCTCATGTGATTTGAAAGTCTTTTAGTTTTCATTTTATTAAAATTTAAAAAACGTCCCAACTTTTCTGGAATTCTGGTTGTAAATGTTGTATAATACATACATGTGAACACCTTTATACAAGCTTCAAGCAAAGCTTCTCTTACTTGTCGATGGAGCCAACTGTGTAGAAAACCATAGGAAACCAGCAGATGGCCTCCAGGAAGTCTGCCTCAGGTCTAGTAAACGGCACAGAAAGAGACATTGAGAATCTAAGGCGATGCCTTTGCGAAAGCATGCAAAATGAATTAGCAAGGTCGATCTCAGTTGTCTCTTTCCAAGTATTTTAAGAAACTGACCCAATGTCTATAAAAATCACACCACTTCGCCCTGCTCCGGGGCATCTAAATAATGAAATCCAGCCTGCAGCTGCTCCCCAGTGTACATCCAATTAGGAAAAAACAAGATGACTCAGAGTTTTATTACATTTGATTGCATTATATGACGATGAATCTCCCCATATTAGTTTTCTGTTACAGTAAAAACAATTATTTTGTGTCATAATAATTACAAAGCAAAGGCTGTACTCCTTCTTAATGTTTCTATTTTTAGGACACTCACACATTCTCCAGTAGCAAAACGATGGGGTTGAGCTCCTTCCTCGGCCGGTAATACGCCCGCAGCGGAACAATGAAGTTATAGAGGCCGTTTCCAGCGCTTTCTGCAGACACGATAATCAGTTTGTTTTTAAAGCCGTATGAGCGAGCGTCCTCGTAGGGCATATGATGACAAGCCTGAGAAGATAATCTGCTGTTAGGATGTTGTGCTGTGAGGGTGTAGCTGATGAGCTTCTGTGAACTGTCATATAAATATACAAGATTTGAAGAGATGCAGACATTCACCTTATCCAGGCGCAGACAGCAAAATGGCATTTTCTCCTGCAGGAGGTGGCAGAGGGCAGGAGAGCTGCCGATGTATGGAGAATTTAGAGGGTAGCCTTTGACCCATCTGTGTGAGAAATACAAGAATAAACAGCTGTGTCAGACAAACATCTATATTATTTTTCTAAAGTTTCGGGTCAGTCCAATTTTTTTATGCTTTTAAAAGGAGTTTCTTATGCTCACCAAGATTGTATTTATTTTAAATGCAGTATAAACAGTAAATTGTAAATTATTATTAGAATTTAATTGTTCTATTTTAAAATATTTTAGAATGTAATTTATTCCTGTGATCAAAGCTGAATTTTCTGCATCATTCTTCAGGGTCACATGATCCTTCAAAAATCACATTTAGAAATTTCTGAAATAAATTTCATGAAATTTGAAATTTTGAAAACAATTGTGCTGCTTAATATTTTTGTGGAAACTGTAATACAGTGTTATTTTAAACAGAAATCTTTTGTAACATAAAATTATAAATGTCTTTACCATCACTTTTGATCAATTTAATGTGTCTTTGCTGAATAAAAATAATAAATAAAAAAAACTTCTGAATGGTAGCACTGAAAATTCAGTGTTGCCATCACAGGAATATATTTTAATTTTAAAATTGTAATTTAATTAATTATTTTTCTTTTCTTTTTTTTTTTTTTTATAATTGAAACGTTATTTAAAACTAACAATATTTCACAGTATTTCCGTTTTACTGTTTTTTGATCAAATGCAATGTATCTGCAATATAATCAGTACTTTCTACTTTTAAAGTTCTGGTGATTGTTGTAAAATCTATAAACAAAATTATAAATAACATAAACAGTGGTTTGTCACACTTCAGTCAATTCCAAAATAACAACAGCCAAATTAAGATGCAAAGTGGACCAGAGTTTATGCTAATAGTCAAACGTTTGGCTTTATGAGACTAAGGAGGTCTAGACCAAAACCACATTTACGTGGTCTAGAGACCAGGACCTGGTCCCGCATGATCTAAGACTCACTCGCAGTGTGCTCCCCACCACTGGCCTTTCTGCTCTTCTCCCTCTTCCTCTTTCCCTTCCTCTCCTCCCTCGTCCTCCGATTGGTCCCCTAGCAGGTCAAATGTAGCGCTGTGCACCCCGTCAACCACCTCCAGGACGGGGGCGATGCTGTGTCTCCTCTCCTCCCCTGAGCCACTCATGGCGGGCGGCGCTAGAGTGTTACAACCGCCCACTTCTGTCCTGGAGCCCATCCTGCTCACAGTCCCACTGCCCAGAGCCGGCGGGCCCGAGCCTTCTGGACTGCTGTCACTGGAGTCCTGCAGGTCTATGGCTACCGTGCCTGTTAGAAGACCAAAGACATTTGTGAGTTAGAAGAAGTCAAAACCTGACTTTTTTAATTTTCTTAATGCACATTTCACATCTATTCTACATTATTAATAAGCACAGATTTATGTAAAATATATATGCCTGCCTTCTTAATATTTTATGAAAATCTAGTAACTTTCTCAGGAGGATAGAGTTTTAGAGAAAGGGAGTGTGGTTGAAAAAATGGTGTAAATCAGCAGATCGCCTCCAAATGCTTACAGCACTTTCAATCAAACCTCTCAAGTGCAAGATACGGCAGAACTGAGTTCCAGTGCTTTTCACTAGATGGTGATATTGCACTAAAATGGGACATTTTGACAGCAGAAAACCCTGTTGAAATTATGCAGGGAATTTAACAAATGTGTTTCTCTTTTTATGTCCAAATCTATCTCACGTCCACAGTTAAGAACAAGTGTTACTGTGTTCTACTGATACTGAATTACATTACTGTATTATGTAGCATTTAGGGAAATTATGAAAAATTAACATGAATAATTTGATTGTTAAACAGCACAGAATTATTTAAAATAAAGTTTTCATACAGTGAAAATAATTCACTTTTCACTATTTATGATAACCACAATGACAAGCTCAATAAAAATATAATTACATTAATATTTCTCAATATAATAATAATAAAAATTATTTAAGTGAACCAAAGATACTACCAAATAATATTTTAAACTTATAAAAATTATTTAAAACATTATTCTTAAACTTTAAATAATAAAATAATAATAATAATAATAATTGATTTGGATTTTTATGAACCAAATATACTACCAAAGAAGATATATATATATATAAGATAAGATATATATATATATATATATATATATATATATATATATATATATATATATATATATATATATACATACATTAAAGAAAATCATACATTTTACTTTATGATTTCAGATTCAGTGTGTATTAATTGCATTTAAAAAAATTGAATGAATAATACAAAAAAAAAAAAAAGTGGGGCGGGACCTGTTTCAGTCCATTAGTTGATAATTGTTTAAAGGCAGTTAAGAACGTGAGCTTGCAGTTGTTTGTATAAAAGGTGCAGAGTTTAGGCAGACAAAACAGACAGGATGAATATCCATTTCATGCTGACTTTAATGTGTATGTGTGATACGATACGAAATCGCATATACAGATTATTGCTAATAACATTTCAATTGTCTGGTTTTCTTATTACAGTACATCAGGCAAACATTTATGATTGAAATGAAACTGTGAGTTTACAGACTAACCCATGCTGGCTATAATACTGTGCACTGGTAGTCGAGTGAGGCCATGATAGATTGTCTGCGAGACCCCTCTGGAGTCGCCCCCCGGGCCCCTGACTGGCTCTCTGTGGCCCCTGACAAAGGCTGAGTTCTCCTCCTTGGAGATGTTGATGTAGAAACAGGTGTCGGAAGCTCCCATGATGTGGCAGGGTCCGGGGTTTAGGAGGATGTTGGCTGTGTCCATCCTGCGCACCCCGATCAGACACACGCCGTATCTGCCACAGCAGTTAAACAGTTAGTTCACCCAAAAAGGAATTCGCTACAGCAGGCCTTTATGATGGATGTGCATGCTTTATGTGACTACTTTTGGACTGCTGAACAAAAACACACGCCTATGCCATTATAAAGCTTGGAAGAGCAAGGATCATTTTTAATGTAACTCCCGTTGGATTCATCTAAAAGAAGAAAGTCATATAAACCTAGGATGCCTTGACGGTGAGTAAACAATGGACTAGTTTTCATTTTTTGGTGAACTAACCCTTTAACAGTGTTACTGTGTGTGATTACTGGCATGAAAACAGTGATTCACTGCATCTTTATCCAGACTTACTTCTTATGTGCATGAAAGGAGGCAAAAGTGAAACTCTTTCCCTGATATTCTCCAAAAAACTTGCTCTCTTCCAGCCTGATGTGGTGGACCTCATTGGCTGCACACCGCCGGTACATGCGCTGCCATTGGTCGACAGAGCCAGCACCGCCTTCCCTAGATAGAGATGGATGACCTTTTGAAAATGTTTTCCTAAAAAATGAAGGGATAGTTCACACAAAACTGAAAATTCTGGCATCATTCTCTCAGCCTTATGTCACTTCAAACCCTTCGTTCATCTTTGAAACACAAATGAGGATACATTTTTAATGAATCCTGAGAGGTTTCTATCTTTTCACTGAAAGTCTATTACAACAAAACTTTAAATCTTAAAAAGTTCACAAGGAGATTGTAAAAGCAATCCATATGAATCAAGTGGTTCAATCCCAAGATTTCTGAAAAACAAGATAGTTTTACATGACGAACACGAAGACTTTTAATCACATTTAAACATTGATCAATGCACATACATAGAGCTAATCAAATATGGTAAAAGGAAGCCATACGGATTAGTTTTGCATCATCTTTATTGACATCTTTATGAAGTGTTAACATTTAGGTGCAAAGGACTTTCAATGGAGGGACAAAAAATGTCTCAGGTTTTAATAAAAATATCTTAATTTGTGTTTCGAAGATGAATGCAATTTATACAGTTTTGAAAAGACATGAAGTTGACTAAATAATGTCAGAGTTTGATTACATTTTAGTTTAAAGACCAATTCTCACTATTAACTTTGATTATAAGTAATCATATTACTAGAACATTGGCTGTTTCTTAGTATTGATAAAACTCATATTAATGGCTTATTCTTCATTACCATATTTTAAATCCCATAATCGCGCCCCATATTTAACAACTCCATTACTGATTATTAATGAACAGCAAATTAGGAGTTTGGAGTTTGACATCATAAACCATCTGGTTTGTAGTACACTGTAAAAATGCTACAGTAAGAACCTGCTAATTGGTTATAGGTACATTTCCATACTGCAGTGAATAGATGCAATTACGTACATTTAATGCAATTTTACAGTACAATACAGTTAAAATGACGGTTCTTGGAAGTTAAAAAGAACAGGTCATTGCATGATTTACACAGAGACAAAACATAGATTAACATTCCTAGAATTCCCTGCATGACACTTAGATATTTTTTTTTTTTTTTTGCAGTTTATAGAAAAGAGCCATATGGAAATTATTCCAAATTTCTTCCATTGTGCTCCACAAAATAAAGGAAATCATATACGAGGGTGAGTAAATGTTGACAGATTTTAATATTTTGGGTGAACTATTTTTTTGACATGTCTTTCACACGTATTCACAGCTTGCAGTTCAGCTTGGGAAAACACTGTCTCTTACAGACGGGCAGAGAAAATAAAAACCGCTTGATGTGTCTTTGACATCCCTGCGAATGGTTGGGAGGATGAAGGGGAGGTGAGAACCAGAGGGAGTGGAGGAGTGTTAAGATGGAGGAGGTGAAGAAACGAAAACGCATGACGCAGAGTTATATTCACAGTTTATGGGATCTTTGCTTCTGTGTGTATCGATGTGTTTGCGTCAATATTTTACAGTCGGTGGGTCTGACCTGTTAAGGGGCTGGAAGGCGCCTGCTCGCTGCTTGAAGGCCTCTGAAGATACTGTTCTGATAATAAAAAATATAACAGTTGAACACATGCGGATGGTTCAACGAACGACTCTAAAGATCTGTCCTGCATCTCGTCTACATGTATGCATGGAGCGGCACAAGCATTGTGTTTTACTTTAGGCATCATCTTTGTGCAGCATTCAGGTTCTGGAAGTAAAAACATCATCCATTTCCTCCAAAGGAAAAATGATTTTTAACAATAATGTATATACACCTTTAAAAACAGATCTTTTATGAACTTTGAGGTTGTTAAAGGGATAGTTCACCCAAAAATAAAAATTCTGTCATTAATTATTCACCCTCATGTCGTTTCAAACCCTCAAGACCTTCGTTCATCTTCAGAACACAAATTAAGATATTTTTGATGAAATCCGAGAGCTCTCTGATCCTGCATAAACAGCAATGCAACTGACACGTTCAAGATCCAGAGAGGTAGTTAGGACATCGTTAAATTAGTCCATGTTACATCAGTGGTTCAACCATAATTTTTTTGGGTGAACTATACTTTTAATCAATGGTATGTAGTTTTGTTAAAATGTTTGCGCTATGTAAACAGCAGAATTTGTAATGAAAAACTACATTACCCAAGGTTATGTGCAAAAACCACCACCAAAAGGACAATGACTGAAGCACTTCAAATGATGTACTGAGTCTGTCTTGCTGACTCACAATAAACTTAAAAATAAAGTGTTTCTGTAGATATAATCAACAACTTTAAATGGACAGGTTTAGATTTCAACGTCTACTTTCCATTTGATTGTCATTCGCAATGCTTCATGGGACTGTAGTTCAAAAAAGCCGTTAAGTACAGTCTTGTATCTTTTCCAAACTGTTTTTTTTTTTTGTGCTTCATATAAAAGTTTGTAATGTTGTGATCCACTCATAGTTGGTTGGTTTGATCCAAGGCTTATAACAAAAACTGATTTCAAATTACCTAATGGAAAAAATACTTCCAGAACCAGCATTGCTGAAAAAGTGGACATGTATTAATGCATGCTATTCACATCCATTCTATTCTTAATACCAGACAGTGGATGTTTTAGTGACACTGCACTCAAAAATACATATTTCAGATGACAATGCACACAAATGTGGTTGTTCACTAACAATTCATAAGCTCAAATGTGACTAGATGAAATGCTGTAGTATTATATGAGAGGGATGTTTATACTCACTGTCCTCTAGAGGAGTGAATCAATAAGGTGATCAGGGTGGAGGTGGCAGGACACACACAGTTGAGGGCCAACATGGCATACTTAAACTCTTCCTCACAAACCACATGGTCTGCAAAATAAACACACGAGAGGAATATTCATTCTCAGATTTCTTATCATGGAATGGGTTTTCATTATGGAGAAATGTTCAATACAAGCTAAGCTCTATTGATATTTTATTGATCACCAGAGAAAATGATTTCATTCTTCCTTAAGTTTGTATAAGCATGCACAACGCTTGATGAGGCAGAAGGGTTTAAAAGCATAAAAATGCAGCTTGTATTTTTGTTCAAGAGCTTTTTGTGTGAAAATTTGTTTTTTCATTTCTGCATTGTCATTTTTATTTTATTTTATTTTAACTTCTAAACCAACATACACCAGTTTGGGTATGTGAGATTTTTTCCATGTTTCTGAAAGACATTTACTTTGCTTACCAAGGCAGCATTTATTTAATAAATACAGTTTTAAATGGTTTTCTATTTGATTATAATTTCAATATAAATTTTTCCGTTAATGCAAAGCTGAGCAGCCATTATCATAATCCTTCAGAAATCATTCACACAATTGTGCTGCTTAATAGATTTGTGGAAATCATGATACATTTTTTTTTTTCAGGATTCTTTAAAGAATAGAAAGTTGAAAAGATAATCTTTTGTAACATTCTAAATGTATATATTGCAAGTATTAATAAGTATTAATTTCTTTCAAAATAAAATAAAATAAAATAAAAATATACATCAGACTTTATAACGGTAATCTATAAACATTAGACTTTTCCAAGCCTGGAAATCAAATCACAGTTTGATTTATTTGACCATAAGAACCCTGCTAATATAGAGAGGCAATCCCAGCAGAACATTAATTGAAACTCTCATCCCTGCTGATTAGTATTGCTAACACATTTGCACATCTCAGTCCCTTGAATTTGATTTTAAAGACACATATCGCAGGGGTCAGAGCCTCTCAACGCCATTTACAGAGTGTGAAATAAGGCAACGCCTGAGATCTCATGCTTCTTGAACTCCCCTGCTCAAAACAGCTGCACTCTTAGACGGCCGAGTGAACACACATCAGCTTTAGACCTCGCTGCCATTTAAATGCCAGCCAATGTACCGGAAAACAGTTTAGAAAAAGTGAAAAATCTGAGGGCATATGAGGACGTTTAATAATACTTAAGTGTACATATAATAATGTTAAAAAATTAAATAATGCATTCATCAGAGTAAAAATAGCAGGTACGGCACTAATGACAATTTTCATGGGGCTTGTTAGCTGTGAGTGAAAACACATTTGCTAATTAGTCAATAAAATCGCATTAGCATTGAGGAAAACACTGACTCCAGATGTGCATTTCGGCTATGTTTATACCATTAACTTCAATTTATTTCAGTGCAGGGTTGGACCGAAGTCAAAACATAATGGACAGAAAACCACTCTCAAAACAAACAAACAAACAAACAAAAAAGGCATTTTTTTAACAGAATCCCTGGTAAACCGTTCAGCATGACTGCTCCTCTGAAGAATGTCTCTCTGGGCCTCACCAGTCCTTTTCCTTTGGTCTATTTTAGGTTGTTTTGGAGATTTTCCTTTTTTGTTCATCAGATGATTTAGACAGCACCTCTAGGCTTGGTGGCTTATTAAAAACACTGTGTTCTTCTCACGGCAGGCTTCTGATATAATTCGGAAATAAACGATAGGAGTGCAGACTGTTTCCTCATCCTGTTGCTTTCTGCTTCTTTGTTTTGTCTAATTGAGAGGGAAGTGGCAGAGTCATTATTGCTTTATTAGGGTGGATGTGTTCAAATGTATGCTCAGAATTTATTATGTTTCTCTAGTAGAGTGTTATTTTTCTCACAGGGTGGATTTAAGAAGATAGCAACCATTTTTAGCATTGCACAAATGATGTGAAATGTACTACATTTTTATATGAATAGTCTTTTATACAACAGGCCAGGAACAACTGACACAACCATAGCTGGATTTTACTGACATCTATTCAAACACACTCCTCGCCCAAGGAGAGAAGAATGCGCCGATTGTTTGAATAACCCGAGTCAATTCAGAGGAATACGTAGGCAAAGGCACGAAGAAGGATTGAAGGTAAAATTGTGAAATGAGGAAAATCACAAGGAGAAGAGGACTAGGCTTGTATTTTGTACCTTTTGTCTAGTATCTAGTATTGTTTTGATAAGCATTGTTTTGTCTACTAAATGTTTACGTTTTATGTTTTTATTATGTTACTGGCACACATAAAATATATATTTTTCCCTTGTTTAATATTCTGGTTATTTAATTAGTATTGTTTTGATAGACATTGACTAATGTATTCATTGTTTGCTATAGTATATCTTAATATTTAAAAACATATTTTGCTTCATCCTCACATAATACTGTCTGGCTTGGCATTGTTTTATCTATATGTTTTTTATTTAGGTTTTGTGGATTTATTTTATTTTTTATTTATTTTCTTGCTACCTAAAGTTAGTGACCTAATATTGTTTTTCACAAACGTTGCTTTATCTATTTTTTTAAGCTATTTGTTCTTAGTTATGGCTGAAAATAAATATATAATAATATAATATAATAATATATAATTTTTAATATAATCCATGTTTATAATCCTGCACAAACAACACTGTCCCCTTTTTACCAGTGTAAATATCAGCTTGTACACATAGTTTTTTAAAGGGGTCACATGATGCTGCTAAAAATAACATTATATTCTGTATTTGGTGTAATGCAATGTGTTTAATGTGGATTAAGTAAAAAAAATAAATAAAAAAAAAACTTTATTATTTTTTTTCCACATAATGTACATTATTGTTTCTCCTCTGTACCCCGCCTTCCTGAAACGTCTCGATTTTTACAAAGCTCATCGGTCTGAAAAGCGAGGTGTACTCTGATTGTCCAGCTATCCATTGCGTTGTGATTGGCTGAACACCTCAAGCATGTGACAGAAATGTAAGGCCCCTTCACATACTGTGATGCCATGTTCCAGTGCGACAAGACAAAAAACATTAAAACACATTATAAATGAGGCATTTGTTGCATCCAGTGGGGACATAATTACTGATTATAGTGACTTATACTGTCTTTTTACACACTGATTTGAACATTGCGATATTGCATATCGTATTTGTGATCAGAGATATGACAAACAAGGGCTACTCTTCACTGCTCAAAACTCGCGTTTGAATCATCAGTGGCAAATTCTTTAATTATAAAACATGTACTTACTTACATCTGGGGGCGTGTTTGAATTAGTCGTTTAAGGAGGGCATGGTTGACTCTTACCTTTTATGAAGAACATCTCTTTGGATTTGAGACTTTAGTCTTCACAACACTACAGATCTTCTTTATGCACCAAGAGCTTGTAACACTCCAAAGAGAAAGGAACAATTCAAACCGCATCATATGATCCCTTAAACTGTTACCTATTTGTCTGCATCTACATTCTCTATTTTGTATACTGTATATGTAAATTACTGTCATTTCCAATGCCACAACAAACACACCTGGCCAATAAACTGATTCTGCTTATTGATGTTAATCAATCATTAATAAGGCTTGTTCTTTTTTGTTATGTCTTTAAGCTATTAATTAAACAATATAATTTGTCTCACTTGATAAAAAAAGCTTCTTCTTTGAATTATTCTCCATGTCAGACTGAAGTAGTGGAGGCAGCACTTGAAGACGCACATTCACTCATAAAGATCAAACGGTGAATTAAAGACCTCTGTTCCTCCTCATGCAGACCCTTTCTACTCAACCACTTCATCTCCTCCTCCACCAACTCCCTCATTTCCAGCGGTCTCGGAAAGCGCACGTTGACCTTGAATGAAGCAGGGCCATGGCACAGCAGGCTAGAGCACTGTGATAATTGTGTTTCTAGATTCTTTTTTTCTCTAAAGCTGCTGTTTTCAGCCCCGCTCGAGAAGTGCAGCAGTGAGAGATTGTGCTCAATCTGTGAACCCCAGCAAGACGGTAACAACAGTGCCACTTCTCTGCCATTAGCATTAATTAAAGCAGCATGCTGGTTATGTTTATGAATGACCTGGCTGTTGATATAGCCACATTAAAACAGTGCAGAACAGGAAGAAGCAAAGCGGCCAGTTACTATTTCCAAACATGCCCACGGAGAGGAAAAGAAAATCAATTAACGCAGCAAAAGTCAAACAAAACATACGGCGCTCCAGAAGTCCCAGAATAACTGTGAGATGTGAACGAAATGCTTTTCTCCTCAGTCGAACCACTCTGTGAGCTTCTGTTACATTGATGTGAACATTAAGTTGTGATTAAGCTATTTGTGGAGCTGAAGTCAAGTCTCCAGTTGTACTCATTTATGCCACCCACTCAGCCACTTAGTGCATATATTCCAGGCATTGTCACCACATGCCCGCCATGCATAGAAAAACTGCATATTGATGTGTTCCACCGAACTGTCAAGAAGCTAGCGCTCTGTAAACCACCAAGACGACATACCGCCCACAGGGGACAACCACCTCTGACAGATATGAAACATAAGTATATATATCGCAAGCGTCATTTCAGCCACAACTCTCAATAAAAGAAGCACAGTCTTATTCATAATCCTGCTGACATGCTGCACATAAAAGCAGATAAAACAAACATTTGGCAAATGCATCAGAGGCGTCATACTTTTGAGAAAGTGTGTGCAATGTTTTTAACAGACTGCTTAAATGATTCATATTTTCTTTTTTTGGTGGGGGCTACAGCATACGCATCTATATGAATTACTCCAAATTTTGATTTGCCAATATTTAAATTGATATATTTTGTGTAAAAAAAAAAAAAAGACATTCTATGTGTGTTAAAAGATCATCATATTTTGTAGATTTAATCACTTGATTTAAGCGATTAAAGATTTAAACACTCCTTCACAAATACACTCGAGAAAAATAAGTGTGCTTAATTGTTTGTGGTCTGAATTGCGGAACTGCTCGCGGCAGAAATTTTCAACTTTTCACACAACAATTAGATCGCGTTTATGCAAACACTCTAGTACAGATGCTAGCCAATTGCATTCAGGCAACACCGGAAAAATTTATGTGATTGGCTGTTGTCACTATGGTGGTCGAGCGTTGACGAATGAGTTACAAATGTGTAATTAAAAATATTTTAAGTACATAAAATACAAGTTTCAATAAAAATGACATTAAAGTGTATTTTAGTTTACTATTAATGCCTGTCAGTAAATTCAACAGGAATCATATTTCAAAGACAACAGAAGTAATTTCTACTTGCGTTGGTCAAAAACACACTTTAAAGTTAACTAATTGTATTTAATTTAATCTGTAATTAACTTGTGTCCCAAAATATTAAATTCACTTTGCATTTAAGTCTATTCTTAATATTTCCATACACATACTAATGTACTTCTTTTTTACAAGGGTCAAGTATCAGCCAAAAGACGCATCCAAAACAATGAGTATTATTGAAACATTTGTGAATCAAGATGTTATTACGCCAAAAATAAAGATGTATTTCGCATATATTACATTTGGGTCATGAATTCTAGCGAATGTCTCTGATTGACAAGGCTGCAGGAACCCAGCAGCTCTGGGTTCGACTGACAGATTGTGTGATAGTGTGCAATCTGTGGTTGATCTCTGGGTAAAGCTCAGCTGCCCCAGCCACTGACTCATCCTGTCCAGTCATCCGCCGCCTTCTCATTGACCCTAAAACCAGCGCCACCACCACATGCTGGGCACACCATCTTGCTCTCAGGTAATGCAGCTCGAAATCTCTTTGAAATGTCAAAAGAACACAATTTATATCTTTTCTAACATTATTAATGCCTTTACTTGCACTTTCCAGGGTCTAACAATTACTTTTCAAAATCAAATTTAATTCACTGTTGCTGAATAAAAGTATTAAAAAAAACTTCCTGATCTCAAACCTTTTTGAACAGTAGTGTTCCCCACTACCCCCATTTTTATTTTATAACTGATTTCACTGCTAGGTTCTAGTCCATGTAACAATAACAACATTGACCTCCACACTACAGCAGACATTGGGAATGGGAGGACCAGGAAAGTAAAAAGCATTATCCACATTTCCACAACTGAAGAGGGATATAAAGTGGGTTGTGTGTTGAAGGACACGGCTTCAGAGGGAAGGAGATTGGCTGATTGGATGCCTCTCAACACACTCACACATGTACGAGGTGCATCGAATATCACACTATCTACACCTGCATCCCTGAGAGAAACACAATTTGCACGCTGACCTGCGAACTTGATGTGAAACTTATTCTCGGGTTTGAGGATCTGCACGTAGAGAGGGCAGTTTGGGGCAAAGTCCTTCACGGCCCAGGCCCTAAGAATAGTCTGATGGTCCTGTGACAAAGAAAAACAGAGAAAGGGAAGCAAATGAACAGAAGTATACCATTAGTCATTATTTAGTGTAAATTAACATCTAAAGTGCCTGACAACCAGGGGAATCTCATTAAAACATGTAGAGGTCACAAAATCAGAAGAAAAAAATCAGCAAATTATATATTTTAACAAAATAATTATTATATAAAGCATTGTTTCTATGTAAAATTATTACGCTTTTTTTCCCACCACATTCCAGACATTTAGTTTGGAGTTTTTCTTATTCAAATGAGGTATACTGTATTTATAATTTAAATTAGGCAATACATCAAATATCACATTTGCATAATATATCTTCTATAATACAGTAATGATTTTTTTTTTTTTGTATTAAGGTAATTGAAGTTATGGGAGAAGGGAATTAATGCCACAATGCAAAATTAGACCTCCTTTTCCTGATGCTAAATATATTTAGTGATTATTTCTTTTGATTTTGGGTTGAAATTATATTTTCTTGACGGGTTTCGTGAGAGGCATCCAAACTACATTCTCAAACATCACCTACAACTGTCTTCAGGATAAATCATTTCACGTTGAACTGTCAAAATGTGAGATCAGTAGGGAGAATGCCGAAGAGTGAAAGAGAAACGGGCTAATACTGGAGATGTTTGAAATTGCTGCTTCCTATTTTATGGACAGAAATGAGTGGGTTGAAAAGCAGAATGGAAAAAAGGTGGGAAACTTGAGTTGGAGGGGAACGTACAGCAGCAAAGCGGTCCACTTCAAATCGGTTGCTTAGGATAAAACAAGCCTCGGCATCATCCATCCTGCAGCCAATCATGAGGAAAAAAGGCCAGAGAAACAGGGTCAGATTCCATAATGGGAATAAGGAAGGGTAAATAAGAGAGAAATACGGTTACGCCACCATCATGCTATGCCAAGTTATCATGCTAAGCTGTTAGCTTGCTACATTAAAAGATCATTAACATATTTCATGATTAGGACTAAATACACATTTTCCATTAAGCAACGAGTACTATAGAGTACAATTTAGTGGATACATTTATAAGTTTAGGGTTAGTATTTTTTATTTTTTACTTAAATGTATTAGCAAAAATATAAGCTACACACTGCTTTTAAAACCTCTGTTGAACTTTGCAGTGACTGTGGAGTCCTGTAAATAAATGACATTTTATGACTCTGAGTTAATAATGAATGTACTTTAAATACATAATACATACTGTAGATATTTCATCTTAAATATATTAAATAATGCATAGGTGCATTATAGTTATACCTGTGATGTTCCTCTGCATAAACTATAGATTCCATTAAAAGAGTAATATATTTAATTAAAGTTCATTTTAAGTAAAGTTCAAGTACATATAATTATACTTTATGCAGTAAGAATGGTAAAATATATATATATATATTTTTTTTTTTTTTTTTTTTTTTTTGTAGTATAGCTCAATACTTCTTGGAAAGGGAAGGAAATTAAATCAAATTAAATTAAAGGAAAGGAATGGAATGGAAAGGAAAGGAAAGGAAAAGAAAGTGAAGGGATGTGAAGGGATGTGAAGGAAAGGAAAGGAAAGGAAAGGAAAGGAAAGGAAAGGAAAGGAAAGGAAAGGAAAGGGAAGGGAAGGGAAGGGAAGGGAAGGGAAGGGAAGGGAAGGGAAGGGAAGGGAAGGGAAGGGAAGGGAAGGGAAGGGAAGGGAAGGGAAGGGAAGGGAAGGGAAGGGAAGGGAAGGGAAGGGAAGGGAAGGGAAGGGAAGGGAAGGGAAGGGAAGGGAAGGGAAGGGAAGGGAAGGGAATGAAAATAAAAGAAAAGTAAGGGAAGGAATGGAAAGGAAAGGAAAAGTAAATGTAAAGGGAAGGAAAGGAAAGGAAAGGAAAGGAAGGGAAAGGAAAAGGAAATGTAAAGGAAAGGAAAGGAAAGGAAAGGAAAGGAAAGGAAAGAAAAGGAAAGGAAAGGAAAGAAAAGAAAAGGAAGGGAAAGGAAAAGTAAATGTAAAGGGAAGGGAAGGGAAGGGAAGGGAAGGGAAGGGAATGAAAATAAAAGAAAAGTAAGGGAAGGAATGGAAAGGAAAGGAAAAGTAAATGTAAAGGGAAGGAAAGGAAAGGAAAGGAAAGGAAAGGAAAGGAAAGGAAAGGAAAGGAAAGGAAAGGAAGGGAAAGGAAAAGGAAAAGGAAATGTAAAGGAAAGGAAAGGAAAGGAAAGGAAAGGAAAGAAAAGAAAAGGAAAGGAAAGAAAAGAAAAGAAAAGAAAAGGAAGGGAAAGGAAAAGTAAATGTAAAGGGAAGGGAAGTGAAGGGAAGGGAAGGGAAGGGAAGGGAAGGGAAGGGAAGGGAAGGGAAGGGAAGGGAAGGGAAGGGAAGGGAAGGGAAGGGAAGGGAAGGGAAGGGAAGGGAAGGGAAGGGAAGGGAAGGGAAGGGAAGGGAAGGGAAGGGAAGGGAATGAAAGGAAAGGAAAGGAAAAGTAAATGTAAAGGAAAGGAAAAGATGTGACCTGTGGCCAAGTATGGTGCCAATACTCAGAATTTGTGCTCTACAACAACAGTAGATTCTCAGTAAACAACTAGCTGACATTTATTTTTTCTTTTCTATTGCAATATTGTGAACTACACTATAACTGAACTTATAGGATTAATAATAGTAATAGTGGTTTAATCATTACTTATATCGTTAAAGTAATATGGTTAAAGGGTACTGCTAAATGTAATGACAAGCATTTATGGTAGGGGTGCTCCAATCACGATCGGCCGATTGTTAATGCGCATCTCGTCAGTAAAGCCGGTTCTCTAATCAGCGGTAAATTCC
This sequence comes from Carassius carassius, assembly GCF_963082965.1. Lineage (NCBI taxonomy): Eukaryota > Metazoa > Chordata > Actinopteri > Cypriniformes > Cyprinidae > Carassius > Carassius carassius. The sequence continues at coordinate 43,205,085 of NC_081755.1, read as the reverse complement.
ATCTGGTGCGCGATTTCACATAGAGCAGCTGTTACTACACAGAGCCGTTGTTAACTGAGAAGATGCGCAAATAAACGCTGATAATGAACGTGGATCTGCGCAGCTTCTCAGTTAATAATGGCTGTGTAGTAACAGCTGCTATATGTGAAATCACGCACCTGATAGAATTTACCGCTGATTAGAGAACCGGCTTTACTGATGAGATGCGCATAACGATCGGCCGATCGTGATCGGAGCACCCCTAATATATGGTAAACTAATATTTACCATAATATTTGTAACAACATATGATGCAACGATGAAGTTGCAATTTATTGCATTTAAAATACATTAACTTTAAAAGTATTATCAAGTCTAAGTATATCAGTCAAAACATCAAAATAGGTGTACTTCTTTAAAGCATTGGTAAAATATTATAAAGGCATAATGATTTCAAAACTACTTTGAAGTAAATCTTTTAATTTGACATTATTATTAAGTTAATTAATATTGTATTATCTGCAAGTACAGTTTTTAAAAACCCCTTTTCAATTTGAAGTCATTTTTCACTTCAGGTGACTAGGATTGTTTACACATTTACTCAGCAGGTCTTACTTCGCCCTCATTAGGTCCTGGTCTTTGAGAGCAGATCCCTGCAGGTAGATGACCCTCTGAGCCCATAGCGGGATATGAAGTATCCTTCGCACCTGGACATCCATCTCAGCGGGACATAAGATGACCACATAGTAGTCCTGGACATGATGAGCTCAACTTAGTGAAAAATGGGGTCAGACAGACACTAGCAAGCTAATGAAACCCGGATCATTCACACATAAATAGCTTGGTGAAATTAAATTGATATTCAGTTAATCCTAGCACAAGAGCCTCGGCTTCCAGCGCTCCTGAAGAGGATTAACCAGCACACAGCGGGGTGTCTGAGCTCAAATTAGCATGAATGTACACAAATTTACAAGTGCGAGTTTACATATGCACACACATACCCACCTGCAGTCTGGGGTGAGCGAAAAACTCGTTGAGAAAGTCCATGAGTAGGTCTATCTTGAGACAGCTGACACACAACACCACGTGCTTCTCAGTCTGGGCACGATAGCGACTGTAGTTCCCCCCAGACTTCTGTCGCTCCATCCACAAAAAAGCCAACTGCTCAAACTACGGGAAATCCAAGTGAACAAAGCTTCATTAAGACGGCTTTGCAAAGTGGCATCAGACTACATATGGCTTTAGTTGGGTTATCAGACCTTTTGTGAAATTAAATTCTGTGGGCAAACTAAAGGGGGCATGGACTCCACAAGGCATCTCAACGTTCCTGTGGTCTCTAGCGCAAAGACATTAGCAACAGATCCTTTAAGTCCTGCAAAGTGTGAGGTGGAGCCTCAATGGATTGCATTTGTTGGTCCATTTTGTGGGTAGCACACCCCATAGATGCTCAATTGGATTGAGATCAGGGAAATCTGAAGGCCAAGGCACACGTTGAACTCTTTGTCATGCCCCTCAAACCAATCCTGAATTATTTTGCAGTGTGGCAAGATGCATTATATTGCTGAAAGAGGCCACTGCCATCAGGGAACACCATTAGCATGCAATGGTGAACATGGAACATGGTCTGCAACCATCTTTAGGTAGGTGGTACATGTCAAAATAACATCCACACGAATGGCAGAACATTGTTCAGAGCAAACACTGCCTATGGCAGCCTGATTTTTTTCTTATAGTTCATCTGCTGCAATCTCTTCTACCACTGCACAGACATCAAGACTGGCTGTTTTTAAGATGCTCTGATCCAGTTGTCTAGCCATCACTGTTTGGCCCTTGTCAGATCCCTTCAGGTCTTTTCACTTGCCCATTTTCCTGCTTCCAACACATGAAATTCAAGAACTCATTGTTCACTTGCTGTCTAATATATACCCCTCTCCCCCCCGACCCCATTGTAAAAATATAATCAATGTTACTGATTTCACCTGTCAGTGGTTTTAAAGGGATAGTTTATCTGAAAATTCTGTTATTAATTACTCACCCGCATGTCTTGGTACTCTTGTGAAAGCACCACAAAGACTGACAAGGAAGAGAACAAATTGTTGAATTCAATATTTTTTTTTTTTTTTGCACACAAGAAGTATTCTCGTAGCTTCATAAAATTAAGTTTAGCCACTGATGGCACAATGACTATTTTAACAATGTCCTTACTGCCCTTCTGGGTCTTGAATGTGTCAGTTGCGTTGCTGTCTATGGGATGGTCAGAAAGCTCTCGGATTTCATCAAAAATATCTCGATTTGTGTTCCGAAGATGAACGAAGGTCTTCCCAGTTTGGAACGTTTGAAACGGGTTTGAGTACTTAATGACAGAATTTCATTTTCGGGTGAACTATCCTTTTAATTTTGTGGCTGCTCAGTGTGTATTATTATTTGTCACCCCACATTTACACAAGACTTTTACTAGTGTGTCTGTACTTTTACTCAAGTACTTGATTTGTTTACTTCATTCACCATCGGTGTGAAGATACTGGTGGTGATGTGGATCATGTTGGTTGTCTTGTGGAGTGTGTGGCTGATATTGGCAGTGAGGTTCTTTTTATGAGTTTCTGTGCAAAAACGCTCAGACGCATGTGTAATAGGGGGCATAAATGTCTGACAAAAGTGCTTTGCTTCCAGTATTGAGTACATTAAGGGATTCTCAGCTAAGATTCAATGTTTTTTGTTGCGAGTCATGTGGAATGTCTGCTATTCAGTGGCTTTCAGGCAAAGGGTATTTGGGAATTGAGATAGGGCACTGTTTAATTGCAATAGAACAGCTTAAAAAAACTGCATTGCAATGTGTGCACAGGGAGCGATGGGATGCGGCAGCTACTGTCAGACTGTTTGTTGAGATGGCTCTCTGCGGGCCATGAGCCATACTGGAGATTTCCCGTCAGGCCAGAAACAAGCACAGCCTCGGACGTAACGCTCACGCACCAGCTGCGTGTGAGGGGCAACAGTAAATGTCAGCTGGTATTTGTGGATGAAAAGAGTAGGAGGGCCTCACTGGAGCCACTGCCATTTCCTGTGTGACAGAAACATCCCAGCCTCCCAAACAGGAAGCTGGCAGGGAAGCCCTCATATCACACATGAAAGACAAGCTTGATCTAATCTCATTCTCTCCCCTGCCCCGCAGGAGGCTCGCGCTCGTGAGCGAGTGTGTGCGAGACTTGTTTGGGTGAGTGTGTGTCAATAATACAAGGTATATGTTGGAAGTGGAATGTGAAACGTGTATCATTAAAGCGCTGTGTTCATAGAAGTGCATCTCAGTGTTCGTCTGTGCGCTTGTGTGTGTCAGACTGTGAAAATCACCAGCTGTGACGCGTCTCATGGGGCCTTCGACTCAGAAGTGATTCGACTCAGTGCCTTTGTCATCATAACCACATAATATTTGCATAAAATGTCTTACAGTTGAAATTATGTGAAGTTGTGTGAAAGAACAAAGCAGAACTACTGTTGAGGAAACTGAATGATAAAATACTTTCTTTCGTTCACTAGGTTCTCTGTAAATGTATAAATAATGTTTAAAATAGTATAATTAAATTTAATTGTTAAGCTAATTTTAGACCAATCAGTAAATTCCAGGACAGAGATGACAGTCTGAAATTGAAAAGAGCTTGGGGCAAAAATAGATCCAAAATGAATTAAAAGTGCCTAAAAAATGTGGGATGTGGCAGCAAAATAGCTCCTTTATGAGTTTTTGTTTTTAATATTTATACCATTTCACACAAGCAATAGTGTTGTTTTCCCCAAATATTAGTTTGATTGCAAATTTGACGTTTAATTTAAAAAGTCAGTTTATATTTATAATATTTTTATAACATGTTGATATTTAAAACATTAATATAATAAGATTAGTTAAGAATTAGAAATGCAGTGTAAATGTAAAATTTCTGGTTTATTCATTCTGCATTACTGAATTTAACAGTAAATACAGTGCAATGGTGGATTTTGTTGATGCTGATTCAATTTGATAAGTAGTAGTGTTTTATAGTTCTAACTGATTTTTTTTATTAAATTCAACAATAATATGCATTTATGCATTATTAATTAATTATGCATTACTTTTACCCCATAAAAGGAAAAAATGCGCTGGGAAATGTAAAAGCTAATTTCTATCACTGACAGTGACATAAAAGGATGAGAGGAAAAGTGACCGTCTGTGCTCATTATTAAATGTTTACTCCGGTATTTCTCACTCAACCACAGTTGCTACTAACATCAGTTGCTCCCTTTATCAACACTGGTTGGCTAAAAATATCCAAATGTGTAAACTGCTGTCTTCCATGGGCTGCAAGATGCCTAAATATTGCTATGATTGCAGGTTATTTTACACACAGAAAATGATAACTTAGGGAATCAGCAATGCATTAAATCTGGATCTCTTTCTAAAAACTGTGCATATAACACGCTTACTTATGTGCACATTTGTACACTAAACTACAACCCGAATTCCGGAAAAGTTGGGACGTTTTTTAAATTTTAATAAAATGAAAACTAAAAGACTTTCAAATCACATGAGCCAATATTTTATTCACAATAGAACATAGATAACATAGCAAATGTTTAAACTGAGAAAGTTTACAATTTTATGCACAAAATGAGCTCATTTCAATTTTGATTTCTGCTACAGGTCTCAAAATAGTTGGGACGGGGCATGTTTACCATGGTGTAGCATCTCCTTTTCTTTTCAAAACAGTTTGAAGACGTCTGGCCATTGAGGCTATGAGTTGCTGGAGTTTTGCTGTTGGAATTTGGTCCCATTCTTGCCTTATATAGATTTCCAGCTGCTGAAGAGTTCGTGGTCGTCTTTGACGTATTTTTCGTTTAATGATGCGCCAAATGTTCTCTATAGGTGAAAGATCTGGACTGCAGGCAGGCCAGGTTAGCACCCGGACTCTTCTACGACGAAGCCATGCTGTTGTTATAGCTGCAGTATGTGGTTTTGCATTGTCCTGCTGAAATAAACAAGGCCTTCCCTGAAATAGACGTTGTTTGGAGGGAAGCATATGTTGCTCTAAAACCTTTATATACCTTTCAGCATTCACAGAGCCTTCCAAAACATGCAAGCTGCCCATACCGTATGCACTTATGCACCCCCATACCATCAGAGATGCTGGCTTTTGAACTGAATGCTGATAACATGCTGGAAGGTCTCCCTCCTCTTTAGCCTGGAGGACACGGCGTACGTGATTTCCAACAAGAATGTCAAATTTGGACTCGTCTGACCATAAAACACTATTCCACTTTGAAATAGTCCATTTTAAATGAGCCTTGGCCCACAGGACACGACGGCGCTTCTGGACCATGTTCACATATGGCTTCCTTTTTGCATGATAGAGCTTTAGTTGGCATCTGCTGATGGCACGGCGGATTGTGTTTACCGACAGTGGTTTCTGAAAGTATTCCTGGGCCCATTTAGTAATGTCATTGACACAATCATGCCGATGAGTGATGCAGTGTCGTCTGAGAGCCCGAAGACCACGGGCATCCAATAAAGGTCTCCTGCCTTGTCCCTTACGCACAGAGATTTCTCCAGTTTCTCTGAATCTTTTGATGATGTTATGCACTGTAGATGATGAGATTTGCAAAGCCTTTGCAATTTGACGTTGAGGAACATTGTTTTTAAAGTTTTCCACAATTTTTTTACGCAGTCTTTCACAGATTGGAGAGCCTCTGCCCATCTTTACTTCTGAGAGACTCTGCTTCTCTAAGACAAAGCTTTTATAGCTAATCATGTAACAGACCTGATATCAATTAACTTAATTAATCACTAGATGTTCTCCCAGCTGAATCTTTTCAAAACTGCTTGCTTTTTTAGCCATTTGTTGCCCCCGTGCCAACTTTTTTGAGACCTGTAGCAGGCATTAAATTTTAAATGAGCTAATTAAGTGGATAAAATTGTAAACTTTCTCAGTTTAAACATTTGCTACGTTATCTATGTTCTATTGTGAATAAAATATTGGCTCATGTGATTTGAAATTCCTTTAGTTTTCATTTTATTAAAATTTAAAAAACGTCCCAACTTTTCCGGAATTCGGGTTGTAGCTGATATTCAGACAAAGAATTATTGCCAGGTACTTTGTCTGGTTTTGATCCACAAATGAAAAGTAGTGACTTGTAGTGACACAGTAGTGACTTGTTTCATTCCCGAGTCAGTTGCATTAATTATTCTGTGACATATATGTGTCTATACAGTACGATGAAAAGTGTGATTGTCTGAGTGTGTTTTATTTACCTGTATTGGTAGAACTATAAGAGCCACACAGATCATGATGACCACCAGCAGCTGAGAGGGCCAGATCTGAGGTGTAACATCCCCAAATCCCACCGTAGAGAACGTGACAACACAGAAATACAGAGAGTCAAAGAGCGTCAGGTTGTTCCCTGCTCGTTCCAAGTGCTGAATACCACAAATACTGGAAAAGAGAGAGAAAAGGGACTAAGAACAGCTGAAATATGGATTTAAAGGCATAGTTCACCTAGACATGAAAAGTCTGTCATTATTTACTCACCTTCATTTTGTTCCAAAACTGTATGATGTTATTTTAAATGATTTTTAGAGCCTGACAGACATGGTCACTAAGAACTGTAGTATTCTTAATAACTTCCACCTGTGTCCCATGATAAATGGACATGGTCCATTTGGGAATGGACATGGTGGTGAGTAAATAAACTCTAAATAAACTATTCCTAGAAAGGCTTTTCAGGTGGACAGGTTTGCAGGGATTTGCATGTGTACGGAAAGCCAGAGGGTTTATATCATCATCAGATGGTTTGGAGCAAACTGTGATAAACACGAGCCAAAACACAATAACTGTGTGGTGAGCCACGTGCACAACGACATGATGCGAACGCTGTTTGTCTCTCTGTATCTTTCAGTACAGCCAGTGTGTGTGTGAGTGTTTGTGTATTTGCTCATGTTAAAAGGCCGGTTGAGTCAACATGCAGCTGTCAGTGGTGAAAAGGTCATTCATTTCTCTCCCTTCTGTTTTACAAACGCACCGCTACCCTGCACATTCAGCACCTCCCTGCTATGTACCTCATGGAACAAGAGAACACACACAACATGGCGTTTAATTAATCAGCACTTTAGAAACATTATCCTATCAACTAATGACCAGCAGCACCATCGCAGTAGCTCATATTCTGCAGTGTACAATGCAAAAAGGCCTTGTTCTACATTTCACGTCTACTTATAACATTTCTTGCACCAAACGTGCAACCTCAATAAATAATTATTTTAACCTAAATAAACTCCTAATCAGGCCCTGTTTTTGTTTTTCTCTCACCAGGTAAAGATGAGGCAGAGCAGGGTGCTGATGAGGATGAGCACCTGGTTGAACATGGCCGAGTGTGTTCGCTGAATAGCTCTGTGCAGGTCGTTCTGAAAAACAACAAGAACAGAGAGATTAAAGACGGCAGAGATGAGAGACAGTGAGACGTTTAATAACACTGCCATTGCGCTTGTACTTATGATAAAAATCCGAAAACAATTATCCAGAGCTCTGGCAAATTCGATAACCAGCAAGCTTTCAGCAGCAGAGGACAATCAGGAAAATAAGGCATGAGGAGGAAGTGAGATAGAGAAGGAGAGGAAAATAAGAGCTTTGTGATGAAAGTGGATACACACTGACACAATTGCTCTGAAAGAAAGGATAGAAGATGGGCTTCATTTCTTACAATCATGTTCTCGAGAGCGTGTTTGGCCAGCCAGCAGTTCAGGAAAACAGGAATGAACAAGTTTCTGAGGGAAGGCAAAATCACCTGATTGGAAAGAAAAAAAACCTTCGTTTCTTTCAAATTCAAAGGGTTTTGTGGTACAGCTATAACACACAATACAGCAATTCAGGAGCACTGTTGCGCCACTGATTAATTTTTAGCATCATAGCAAAAATATACACATTTCAGTTATTTCTAGCTTATGTAAATTATGAAACATGGCAGCTTTCTATTGCATTGTTCTCACTGAATTCAACCCACAATAAACACACTATGAACTGCTCAGTTGGAGCAGTTATTTTTAATGAATCAGTAGAAGCAGACTATTCAAACAAGAGTCATTAATCTGAATCACACAGCTTAATTTCTCATTTATACATCTTAGACTGCTCACTCAGAAACACAGGTTAAGACTGTTATTATTTAAATAACATTCATATCAGTTTCAGGGTTTGTTGTAAAAATGGAAATAAAATAAATAATAAAATAAAACATATAATAAAAAGTACAATAAATGTATTATTCTTATTTTAACTACTATTATTATAGTTTAATAAAAATTAAGTAATAACAGTTTTTATTTTTTATTTTATTTATTTATTTATTTTTTTTACCTTTTTTTTGTTTACTACTATTACTACCGCTAATAAAATAATGTCAGACTCCAAATTTTTTTTTTTACTGGTTGTAAAATAAAATTACTTATTTCAGTTATGATATGATACGACGTTATGTTATGTTATGTTATGTTATGCTATGCTCTGTTATGCTATGTTATATGTTTTATTATGTTATGTTATGTTATGCTATATTATGCTATGCTATGTTATATGCTATGCTATGTTATGCTAATCTATGTTATGTTGTGCTGTTATGTTACATGTTATGCTATGCTATGCTATGCTATGTTTGTTATGTTATGCTATGCTATGTTACATGTTATGTTACGTTATGTTATATTTTGTTGTTATGTTATGTTGTTATGCTATGCTGTTATGTTATGCTATGTTACATGTTATGTTATTTTGTTATGTTATGTTATGTTATGTTATGTTATGTTATGTTATGTTATGTTATGTTATGTTATGCTATGCTTTGCTATGTTATGTTACAGGTTAAGTTACATGCTATGTTATGTTATGTTATGTTATATGTTAAATTATTATATATGTTATGTTATGTTATGTTATGTTATGTTACAGGTTAGGTTACATGTTATTTTATGTTATGCTATGCTTTGCTATGTTATGTTACAGGTTAAGTTACATGTTATGTTATGTTATGTTTTATGTTAAATTATTATATATGTTATGTTATGTTATGTTACAGGTTAGGTTACATGTTATGTTATGTTATGTTATACTATGCTTTGCTATGTTATGTTACATGTTATGTTATGTTATATGTTATATCTTATGTTAGGTTATATGTTATGTTATGTTATATGTTATATGTTATATGTTATATGTTATACTATGCTATGCTATGCTATGCTATGCTATACTTTGCTATGCTATGCTATGTTACATGTTATGATACATTATGTTATGTTATGTTATATGTTATGTTATGTTATATGTTATGTTATGTTATGTTATGCTATGTTATGTTATGTTATGTTATGTAGGTGGAGTGGGCTATGCAGTGAAAATCCCATTGGCTTGTTGTACTCACAGTGATCACGAAAGGAACGGCGCTGATCATCTCCAGAACGAACGGAATGCGCAACACTTGCTCCCAAACATTCCCCTGGAAACAAGGACACTCTTTCAGGGTCAAGAAACACTATTGTCTGTGTGAACTCTAGGATTAAAGGATAACATGCTGCTTTGATTGGGTTTGATTCATTGAAAAAAAGCAGGGTCACTCTCCTCGCCCCCCATGGAAATATGTTTAATTTATCGGTTGGTTGAAGTTGGCTGTTGCTGAATTAAGGTGTTAAACATCTGCCACATTTCACAAGCTGGATGTATGTTTAGGTCTAACCCATGTGGGTCCTGCGTGGGTGAAGATGCCTAGATGGTTTGGCAAGAAATCAATGCAGAACAAAGAGCACGAGAGATGTGCTCCTACATGAGGATCAAGACTCTAAGAGATCCCTTCACTATCGGCGTCTGCGGGACAAACATGCCTTGTGTTTTCTCTACCCACTTAGTCCCTTCAAAACAGCTCAACGAGAATGATTGATTGTCACTGGCAAACTCTTCCTCTATCAATCGCTCTCTATCACTGTTGGGAAAAAACAGGTCAAAACAGCTTATGGTGGTTAAGCTTGTTTTTGTAGCTTGCTTGTTGCTCATCTAAGATGGTCTAAGACCAGCCTTTACCAGCTAAAAAAAAGTTGACGAACCAGTCTGGACCAGATAATGACCAGCTTTGAACATCTCACATTATCGGTTTGGTATTACAACATGCAAGATAAATATCATTCAGAACAGAATGTTATTTTGTGTAATTTCTAATAGCGCTGCGATTCTGAAAAGGGTCGAGGTATTATTTGATTGTGTGTATTAAGGATGTGAAAAGCTTGCAATGAAATAAACAACAATTTATTTAGCCATTTTATTATAAAAATGTTTACAATACTGTGTGCTTAGTTGTATTAGTGTACTTCAAGTCTTAAACGTATACATTTTATAAACTGTACTTGCAAATAATATAATGTTAATGAAATAAAAGGCCACTTAAGTGTACTTAGCATGTTTATTGACACACTTAAGTACAATTTTGTTAGGCTTTAAAAAAGTACACATATTTTGATGTGTTGACAATTAATACGATAATTACCCCAGGATAAAGAAAAGTATATTTCCATTATGTATTTAAAGTGCTCTAATTTCCTGCACAAATTCAGTACTTAACATACTAAAAATATTATTTATTACTTTTCAAGTTAGCACATTTGAGTACACTTAGATTATCTTAAGAAATGCTAAAGATTACATTAAATACATTGTGGAAGTACACTTGTTTTCACCTGGGCTAATTTATAATATTATAACCATATAAATATTTTAATTCTTTTGTATTCTGTATTATATTTAATGTAAAAAAATATAAGGGTATTAAATATTTAATGTATTAAAACGCAACTAATTACAGATGTATTTAAATACATGACATTCAAGTTTGTAATACAAATAAAGTACATTTTAGTTTAGCGTAAATGCTTGGTAGTACATTCATTAGTATTTTAACCATATTTCAGTGACTGCAGAAGTAATTATGAAATTACATGAAAAAATATTAAATGAGTCAAAAAAGCACTCTGAAGTTCAGCCAAAAATCAACATACATAGGTTATATAAACTTATACTGTAATGTATTTTCATTTCAGCGTATACTTTATTTTTTACTTAGATTTTTAAAGTAGATTTTTTAATTTCCTTAATAACTAATCTTTGTTAAAGTATGCTAAAATGTAGGGGTTTCATTTCCACTATTATTATTGGAAGACAAAATAAAGCCCTGCATTTCAGCCCGAGCCCGACGGGCCCCGACTTATTTATGCCCCTAGGGCCGGGCTTCGGGCCAATTTTCACGTTATAGCTCACATGCGGGCCGGGCCTCGGGCCTTTTTTGGGTTATCGTTTTTTTATATTTTTAGACATTAATAAAAAAAAAAATGAGAAGTTGACGTCGACGATAGAAAAACAAACATAGACGTTTCATAACCTCATAACTTTCATAATCTGATAATTCAACCCGTTATGATTATAGGCTATACTTACATACTGACATGACAGTCTCACGCACGCACGCTTTTCCGTCAGCGCGACCCACGATTATACTTCACTTATATCCACTTATTGTAGTAGTAGCTATTATAGGCCTCTAAATTAATGTATTAATCATAGCCTAGTTGGTCAACTAATAATTATAAAATGATGATTCATGCAGCGGCGAGGATTTCTGTGTCTGCACCTGTTGTTGCGGGCCACGCAGCAACGAAGAGAGCGCTGGCCGAGTTTGAAAACATTGTGGAGCAGGACGAGGATGACGACGATGAAGTACAGCAATACATGCGCCTCAATCACAACATGGAAGGTGATGGACGAGATGTGCTGCTATGGTGGAAACAGCACGAGACCCTGCTACCGCAACTGTGAAGACTGGCTCGCTCTGTGTTTAGTGTCCCGCCAGCAGCAGCAGCGAACGTGTCTTCAGCGCAGCGGGAAGAGAGATAGAAGAGAGGAGGACTGGGTTAAAACCTTCCACTCTGGATGCTATTCTTTTTCTCCACGATGCTCTGTAAGAGACTGTTCTAACTTTTCATTTGACTGGACTTTATTTTCGTTTAACTGTTGGAAACTAATGGAAAAAAGAATGGACATGTTAAGTGGTGCATTTTTGAGGTAAGATAACCTGCAAGTTTGTTTTTAATTAATTTAATTAGTTTAGATTGTAGGCTATTTCTCATTTCGTTTGCGAGCGCTGTTGCGAGCCTGCCTCAGTATTTCAATTTTTTTTTTATTTTACTCACTGTGGTTTAATAAATAAACATATAGGCCTATTAAACTAACTGTCTGTGTGATATGCTTAAAGTGTTTTATATCTATGGATTTTATTAGTAAAGTATTAGCGTTAATTTGAGAGGCTTAATTGATTAAATATGTTTTAGGCTACTCGCTGTCGGCTCGGCTGATTAACGTTAATCTTCATTTTAAAAAAAATGCTCCAAACATTTTTCTAAATTAACTTGATAAAGAAATGAAAAGAAACATAACACAAAACTGACCCCTTTTTTAATTGTTGCAAATAGGGCAGGCTTCTGCTGTGTAATAAAATAAATAAATAAATAAATAAAAACACGGGCTCGTGTCGGACTCGGGCTGATAATTCTGATGAGCTGTCGGACACGGGTCGGGCTAGGGCCTGAGCGTCTCGGGCCAGGGCCGGGCTCGGGCCTAGATTTGAGGCCCGTGCAGGGCTCTAAGACAAAAAAGGAATGGATTTGGTGCAAGATGACTGGTTAGCGTCAGTTAGCTCCTGCTGGTAGAAGCTGTAACTAACAAAGCCTTTTTCTCTGACGTTCATTTGAAAGCAGACGTGTTTTCTGACTAAATGAAAGTCAGGCAGGGCTCTAAAAAACTAGAATGGGCTTGCAGCTAGTATTGTAATGAACGAAAATGCTAACGGCTACAGACAGCTCTCTCCAGGTTTTCCAGACCTCTTTGAAGCCAAGAGGGTCTCATAGTGTATAGTGATAAAACCATGGGCACGTGTTGTTTGACTCACCTTATAGCTGAGGTACACCAGCAACATGGTCTCTGAAAAACTGATGAATGCAACAAGCACCTGGAGAGAGGCGAAAATAGAGAAACAGAGAGACAAAAAGAGACAGAGATGAGAGAGAAGCAGAGGTTGTGTAGGAAGAAACAGCAGGGGCAGTGTGTTTCACACAGTCTGAGAATAAATGGCCAAACAGAGGGCAACACAACAATGGCAAATGTGTCTGTGTGTGTCTTTCAAACACAGGCACTTTTATTTACCATGGGTTGTTTTTTTATTAAAGCTTACAGGTTTTTGTTACATGAAGGTCACAACATTTTTTACTGAAAAATGTCATTTATTTCTGTTACTTTATATATACCCCCTGTATATTTGAGTGTGTATTACTGAATGACGGAAATGATTTGTTTGTTCTGACCTGAAGAGCCCAGAGTGGCAGAGGCCTGTTCACCCAAATAATGAGGGACCTGATGACAGGAAGCCAATTATTATGACAAAATGAGATAAAGAATGAAAAGAAAATTACAAATTAGAGACGCTCAGATCAAGAAGAGTGCTCATAATTGAACACTTTTTTTTTCTTCACACGTCAAACAAACACACCAAGTACATAATCCAATCCATTTACAATGGCTGAGCAATAAACAGATTCAAACCAACATTTTTGTTGCGAATTAAGAAATCAAAGCTGTGTGGTGTGCATTCTGCATTAAAGGCATCGTGTCAGAGACACACTATTAAACGCTTACACACTACCACCAGAATTGTTGATGTCTAATAAATGGCGAAAACCGAACTGCCTTGTTAAACATGTCACGGAGACTCCCGGTGCACTGTTCTGAAATCAATAAATCAATTCTACTGTTGGCATGAGACAAAAAGTCCTAACTGTAAACAACACCATACATTTCCAGTAAAAATTCAGTTGAATCATACCCAGCATTTTGATGTTTAACAGATTGTTTAATTACTTTATGAAGAGTGGGATTCTGGAACAATCAGATTTAGTTGAGGGCAGGGTTACCCAGCCAACTATTAATTGCATTGTTTAATAAATGCAATTAGCTTGACCTTAGAGTGTTTTTGACCCACTAAAGTAACACTTAGGAATGTTATTTTATTTATTTGTTTTGTATGAGATATATGGTTAAAGTGTAGTACTAAATGTACTGACAAACATGTACGGTAAACTAATATACTTTAATGTAATTTCTATGGAAACTTGTATCATGCATTTAAATACATTGTAATTGCATTATTATTGTAATACACTAGTATAGTAATTGCTGGTTGCATTCTTCAGGAATTACACATTTGTGACAAAGAAGTTGTACATTAGGTAGTTATATTAAAATTATAAAATTATATTGAATAACACACTACAGTTAAAATTAAAATCAATGTGCTTTAGTAAGTAAGAACATTATCTAAATAAGTGTACTTCTTCAAAGCATGAAAAAGACTGTTAAAACAATGATTTAAAATGTAATTTAAAGTAAAACTTACAATTTGACATTAATTTCTGACAAAATGCACTTTTGAAAGATAACACTTATTATGAAATATCAAAAGAGATGAGCTTCGGAGTTCTTTTTACAAACCCGATAAACATCTTAAAAAGAGGAGATTCACAAACATTACAAAGTATTGCACTGATTTTCTTCAGATCTTGTCTATTAAAATGGCCGGATGTTTGTGTTTTTGGCCCTCGGCCACCATCTTCATTCAAGAGTCAAGAGTCTGGATACTTACCAGTCAAAATGGCTTCTGTTGTGGGTAGAGGCATTCTGTCTGAGACAGCCAGGACTGCAGGGGAAGCAAACACACACAGATAAGAGTTTTTATGCATGGATTATCCAAAGGCACTTCAAGCTTCTCCAGATTGTTCCTCCAGATCTCACTTTCCCTTCGTCCACCCACACTCTCTCTCTCCGACTTCACATGAACTGAAAATAGATCCCACGGTTTTCACTTTTGACCATCCTTCTCCTTGCTGTCGTTCACTTGCATCTCTTTGGCGTGAGCCCCTCGATATGCTGTTCTTCTGCACTTTGGCAGAAAATACGTTTTTACTTTTTCCATTTACACCAAGAAACCCAGCAGACTCTGACCTGCCTCTCTATCTCTTTGCCAATACTTGTCATTCTTCTTCACACTTCTAGTGAGAGTTGGTGATTTCCAGTGACATGAGTGAAAATCACTGCTGGAGATGTGACAAAGTAAACATTTTATGCTAATGAGCAGTGATGTAATTAGGGCTGTCCTAGACTAAGGGTTTTTCTGGTCGACTAGTAGTCGTTCACTTTAAGCGTTAGTCAACTAATCACATGTTTAAACATAAACCATTTAAATCATTAAAATGAGCCCTTAACTGCCTACATAGCCTAATAAGCGCTCAAGCACACGGGTAAAGCTTGCCACAGCTCACCGGCAGCAGAAGGGGTACTGTTGATAATAGACAATGGACTTTTCTGAAATATGGAGGTCTGCCTAAGATTGATTTTTCAGTCCTTTTACATTTTGTTCCACTCTCGCCAAGATCCTGCTTTCCTGCTTTTTCACTCGCATATGATGCACCTTTAGAACGTGGCCTAGACAAGATATCATAAAAGACTGAATACCTTTGCTTCCTACTGAAACAACTTTCACGTCGAGTGCATGGAACAAAGCTAATATGCTCAGTGCCATGTGGCTGTGTCTCACCAGTCTCTCTCCTCCCGCGGGTCGTCTAGCAGGACTCGAAGGATGTAGAGCAGGCAGCTCAGAACCTTCAGGAAGAAGTTGAAGAGTCGCACTCTCAAACCTGCAAAATAGAGTGCGAGGCCGTCACCAATCAACATTACAAAGAGCTTCACAAACAACAGAAACACAAAGCCGAGTACTCACGGACAGGACACGACAGCTAGAGGACATCACATCAAACGCACAGAAACAAATACAAAACCAACCAATTACCCAGCACCAGCTCCACAGAGCCACTCACAGGGGTCAACAGCACTCCACGTGAAAGCAAAAACAAACTACCACCTCACAGGACAAGAAAAGCCACAATTAGAGCCGCCCTTCGGCCCGGGCGAGAACTCACTGGATCTTTGGTTTTTGATGAAGAACAGCTTCAGACGTTCCTTGAAAGTGTTTTCATTCACATAGAACTCTACTTGCACTCTAAAAAGGAATGATGATGTTTTGGTTGGAGATAAACAAGAGATGGAGAGGAAGGGGAAGGACAGAAAAATGATGACGTGTGAGAGAGGAGGCAAGAAAGTTAAGACTTATCACCATTGTGGTAATATAAAAAGCAATCAATTGAGAGCTACAAAGCACTACTGCTATATTAAAGTCTAATAGCTTTAGAAGGAAATGATGTTGCCTTGTGCGAAAAAGGCGGCTGTGGTTGACCTTGTAATCTGTGCTGACTTAATCCAGAATTATAAACGACGTGCACAACGAGTGAAAGTATAACTGGAGAAGCCGTAACTCTGATGCTTTTTCATTTCGCTCCACAGTCTTCAACAAACAAGAGAACTGGAACAAGGAGAAGAGGCATATTCCAGCTCATGTTCAACCCGATGCCAGTCCAGCATCTACAGCGGCAAGATGCCAATCACCACAGGCAATCGTTTCGAAACACAAATAGAAATGTGTTTACTTGTACTTGCAAATGATTACAAGAGGGTTTAAAAGCAGAAACAGGAAGTGCATGTTTTTTGGTAAAGCACTTAAATGGATTCCTCAGTAAAAAGGATTGTTGTTTGAGCTCAAATGTCCAAATCAGTCTGTTCATCGCATGCACGCATTTGAAACACTGATGAATACAAATGCTGACCATTTATTTTGTATTACTAACTTTCCAAATTATACACTGTTGATTTGAATTATCAGTTTGGTTGAGATTGATATTCCAGTGTCGTATATCATTAACTGAGGATGCAAACAGTGAAACCAACAGCAGATTGTTATTTAACATTTCTGTTGACCCAAAAACATATTGCAGTGAATTTAAGGTATACATCTGGGAAATGAACCCTTGAACATAAGTGACACCTACACAAACCAATTAAATCTGCCATGTCAGTGCTGACTTCACACAGTTTAACAGCTGTTTCTAATTAATTTATGTAAACTATACCTACATTCACAGATATGATATCAAATAGGTTTTAAACACCTCTTTGAAATTAATTGCCATGATCTGTCAGTATCAGATGATTATAGACTGGTTACTTCCATATCCCATGCATGGATACAAAGTGAAAGAAATACTGTCTACATTTTTAGAAATAAGTTATATTTTTATTCAATATTTATATTTTGTATTTAAGTTTTGATTAACCAGTACAATAGATGCAAAACACAACAGAGCTTCGTTTCTGTATTGTAACGTACATCAGAGTGAAAATGATTATTGACATGGACTGGTTCAATCAATTGGTGCAAAATGTTCTTTTAAAATAGTTAACTATAATGACCAAAATGCACCTGAAAAGGGATTTTTTTTTAATCTTTTATAATAACTTTCTATTATTTCAAATGGTGATGATAGGTATTTTAAATGTTGATGTTGAAATGTTGTGATAGATTTAAAAAAAATGTTTATGCTGCTAAACTTCCATTCAAAGTCCCGGTTCATTTATACACATTGAAAGACAAGTCAATATGATCGTTTGTGGTAATTGACATCGCACCACAGTAGCTGGTCACACACATTAAGCAGTAAATATCAATTATGTTCGTTTGAAGGTCACTCATGGGAGAATGTCAAAAAATATAGAGTTCACTGTTCTCCAGCACGTTTCCAGTCCCATTCGCTCTGTTTTAAACACTTTTCCTCAGCACCAACTACCCAGGGACTCATAAAGAGGCATTAGCTACAGACCAGATCAGTGTGAGCCGGATCACTCCAGTCTTTTAAAGACTTCCCCACAGATCTCTGGAGCCAGCCTCATTACTACAGAGCTCTGTGTAATTGGACGGAAACATGGAGGGACACATAATATCCTGTGAGTCATGTCATAACAATGGGAATAAAGGATGAGAGGAGAGAACACAGGCCAAGCACATGTGTGATCTGTCTGTCTCTCGCACTCAAATATATGCCGGGGAAATGCGATAATGTGAATTCACAGTCCGTAAGGGGTCCCGGACCCCACGTGGTGGTCGACTCTAACGTACCCTCTCCTCACAGACAGTACCCCACCAGACCATGCTGGGTGTTGCTATGGTGACAGAAAGCACCTTCAGGATTCCTAATCTAGTTATAATAATCAAGTTTTGTGGGCGTGGAGGACTTGTTTCATTCCCAGCTCCCAGCAAAAAAGATTACAGGAATCTATACAATCTTGAAAACACTTATTCAATATTCACAATATTCAATATTCACAATTGCATTATATTATATTACTCTCTCTCTCTCTCTCTCTGTATATATAAATATATATACACGCACACAATCAAAGAGTAATAAAGAACATCATATAAAGTTATATTTTGAAAAATGTTAATGTCATTGTAACCATTGTTTTATTACAGTGGTTTTTTTTTTACATTAAGTAAAACTAAATAAAAATTTTTTTAATGGTTTTTAATCGTTTAGTTAACTAAAATAACCCTGACTGTGACATTTTCTTTCATGACCACAATGCATCAGAACAATTTTTTTTTATAATAAATAATTATATATTTTTATAATAATAAAGTCCAGTTATTTCCAATGGTAATGATTTTCATACATTCTCATTACTGTAACATGTCACATTTATTTCATATCCATATCATAATATAAATGAAATAAAAAAATAGCAAAATCATATTAGTTTTCTTTTATATTTTTCCATTAATGAAAGGTTATTGGGGGGTAAATGGGCTTATCTTATCTTTTCTTATACATACTTTGATTTCATGGTTATTAATGTGACTTAGCGTTGTGTCTAATAATAGAAATAGGTCAACATTCAGATGTTTATTTTAATGAACAGGCTACTAGATTTCATGCAGCCTCCAAGACTATCTGTCATTGTATCCAATGCATATGTTTATTATTTTAGGTTTTCTCAGTGAGATCAACAGTGAAAACTGTTTTTCATGTCCTTTTTTCAGACACTTCTTTATTTGGTGTACATATTCTGACCATTAAAGCCCTAATGTATTCATTGCTAATTAGCTCTTAAGAGTAATTGGACTCGAGACCAGAGAAAGCATTGAATAAGCCTTTTAATGAACCAGCGATCCAGTGCCTAATATAAGGTGACAGACGCTTCATTGAATATACATCAAATCATGTACCATTTATTGCCATTTCTCTAACAGACCATCCAACAGGAAAAGCATAATATAGAAATGAGTCTAATGCTGAATATTTGTCATTCTCATTTCTTTATCTGTTCTTTTGGGCATCTTGTTATTCGTTCGTTTAATCAAAACCTTTGTATAACTGGATACCCTAACAAAAATTGTTCACCTTTTGAACAAGTGGCAAAACAATGGAAGATGTTGATATATCATAAATATATATTTTATTAATATTTTCATACAATGCTTTTATTCAAATTTATAAATGCATAACTGTAGTATGCCTTATAGTGTTGATGTATAGTAATTTATAAATCCTTCAGTATTCTCAGTAATTTGTTTACATATATAGTTTTTAAAATAAAGAACCCCCCCCCCCTCCACACACACACACACATGATATATTAACTAATTAATTTATTAATTGCAGTAATTTGGTAGGAATGGATGATATGTCACTGAAAGTTGTTTGCAACATTTACAAGACAATGTTATTAGCCAAGTTGAAGTACAATTCTCCACACTGGTAGCAGATCACATATTTTTCACAACTCATAACTGTTTTATGTTGTTTTTGTCGGTCTTTTTTGGAAAGACGTTTGGTCAGCTGGACAGTCGGTATGTTGGTTAAACAACAGTACCATCCAGTGGGTTTGGGACCACATGAGGGTGAGGCCATGATGGCAAAATTTTCATTCCCTTTAACTCCAGTATTTACATGTGGTTGACCCTCCCAATCTGTATTGATGCTAATCCATGTAGAAATCATCATCGTTAGTATATGTGCAGTTTCGCATATCTTGAAGCTTTAAAAGTGGTTCTCTTACGAGAGTTCTCTCGTACTGCGTCTTAGCTAAGACTACGGGAAAAAGTCTCTTTTCACGAAATACTGAAGCAAAAAATTATCCTTAATTTTGAATTTTTGTAAAGCGCATTTGCAGCAGTACACAGCCATAGGCGAGACGGCTCGCTCGCTCATTGGCTGCTCTGCGGCAAGTGCACAGCCTATTGAGCGCAGGCTGATGCAATATCAGACCAATAAGGGCGCTTTGCGCCCTTCATGCCCCTTCCCGCCGAAACGGGTGTGGCCCAACCCTATAAAAGGAGCTCGAAAAGGCTGACTCACCTGATTTTTCATCTCTTCAGCGAAGCTCACGCATCGCTGGATCACGGAGGAAGCAAGCGCCGTCTGAGAAGCATCTCAGCGGGACGAGCCATTCTGAAGCTGCTGGCCTTCGCCGCCTTCTACTGCCGTTCCTGCTGTGCTGTCCGGCGCACATATCCTTTCAATTCTGTTATATCCAGCTGTTCTTTATGCGTGTGTGTGTGTTCGCCCTGCGAGAAACACTCGTAAAAGAGCTTGCGTCTTTTTTAAGATGCCTTCCTGCGGCTCGTCAGAGCCCCAATCAGGGAAGATCATGCGGCGCTCGCGCTCCCTGACGGCGGATGCCCTCACTGCGAGCTGTTGCCATGGTGACTCTGAGGACTCGCTTGGCCTTTTCTCTGAGCCTGCATTCTCTGCTGCGCTGAGGCGCCGCACTCTGCTAGCTTCGGGCAGTGAGGGCTGGGCGAGCTCCGAGGATCTCGCGCCTTCTGCTCAGAAGCCCAGCAAATGAGCTGACATCGAGAAGGAGCCGAGGCGAGTGCTCACGCCAGCCGCGACGAGTCTCGGCCTCGAGTGGTCTGCACCAGCACCCCCCCTCTCATTCTCGGCTGGATGGTAGTTTCCTTTCGGATGAGCGTACTTCTCAAAGCCCGCCTCATTTCTTCCTGAGCTTCACGAAGAGGTGGCAAAGGCTTGGAACGCTCCATATTCAGCGCGAACTCGTTCGTCTGTCTCACTAGCATTCTCCACACTGGATGATGCTAAAAACAGGAACTACCAGTCACTTCCGCCGGTGGAACAGGCGATAGCAACGCACCTTTGTCCGCCCTCTGCTGGACGGCGGACGAAAGCGGTGTTGCCATCTAAAGCCTGCTGCATGACGTCACCTCTGCTCGAGCGAATCTTCTGCTGCTGAGCAGGCTGCGTCTGCACTGCACACGATGGCTGCTTCATCGAAGCGCCGGTGTACGAGTTCCGCTGTGGCCGATCTCTCACCCAAGCGCGCCGCTTTTCAGTTCCAGGAATTGTGACTGTCTCAGCGTTTTCTGCAACACGCAAGCCTGCACAGTTGCCCACTTGCCTGCACACAAAAGCTGTTATCACAACAGCTTCAGCAACGCAGCTCGAGACCCCCGTTCTCACTCTACCGGCCGTCGCCCCGCGCCGCGGGGACCGTGGCAGAGGATTACGGTGAGGACGGGAGCCCCGAAGCCATCCTAGGAAAGCGCCTGTGTACAAGTCGCCGCGGCCGAACTCTAACCTAAGCGCGCCGTTGTTTCAGTTCCAGGGATTGTGACTGCTTCAGCGTCTTTTGCAATGCACAAGCCTGTACAGTTGCCAGCTTGCCTGCACACAAAAACCGTTATCACGGCTACCCAGTTATTTCCCGAAAGAGGTGTAATTTCTGGTCTCCCGGCCACGGCCGATGGTGCTATAAATGTAGTGACGATGCCCACTGCTCAGTGCCCATCTCCACATATAAGCACAGCCCTTCACACAGGGCTCGCGCCCATAAAAGCGACTCAAGTCGATCGCGCGCACTGTCAATGTCAATGTCAATGTCACCTTTATTTATATAGCGCTTTAAACAAAATACATTGCGTCAAAGCAACTGAACAACATTCATTAGGAAAACAGTGTCAATAATGCAAAAATGATAGTTAAAGGCAGTTCATCATTGGATTCAGTTATGTCATCTCTGTTCAGTTAAATAGTGTCTGTGCATTTATTTGCAATCAAGTCAACGACATCGCTGTAGATGAAGTGTCCCCAACTAAGCAAGCCAGAGGCGACAGCGGCAAGGAACCGAAACTCCATCGGTGACAGAATGGAGAAAAAAACCTTGGGAGAAACCAGGCTCAGTTGGGGGGCCAGTTCTCCTCTGACCAGACGAAACCAGTAGTTCAATTCCAGACCAAATATTAGCGTAGATGCCATTCTTCTAATGATGTAGCAAGTACATAGGTTGTTATGGGAAGTGTTTCCGGTTCCGGTTTACCTAATTAATGCAGCCTAAAAATCCTTTAACGGATTTGGATAATAAAAGCATATTAGTATGTTATGTGTATGCCAGGTTAAAGAGATGGGTCTGTGCACTGCCTAGTAAACGTGCCCACTCCTCAGTGCCCACAATCACTATGTCACACGCGTCATGTGGTTTCTGTAAAAACGAAACCCGTGCACGTTCATCCGGCCACGGCCGATGGTGCTATAAATATAGTGACGATGCCCACTGCTCAGTGCCCATCTCCACATATAAGCACAGCCCTTCACACAGGGCTCGCGCCCATAAAAGCGACTCAAGTCGATCGCGCGCACTGCATAGTAAACGTGCCCACTCCTCAGTGCCCACAATCACTATGTCGCACGCGTCATGTGGTTTCTGTAAAAACGAAACCCGTGCACGTTCGTCCGGCCACGGCCGATGGTGCTATAAATGTAGTGACGATGCCCACTCCTCAGTGCCCATCTCCACATGTAAGCACAGCCCTGCACACAGGGCTCGCGCCTATAAGATCGACTCAGATCGGTCACGCGCTCCACATAGTAAACGTGCCCACTCCTCAGTGCCCACAAACACTATGTCACACACGGCGCGTGGTTTTCTGTAAAAACGAAACCCGTGCACGTACGCTCTGCCCAGGCAGACAGCGAGTCGAAAGCAGTAAATGTGCACACTTGCAGCCCACAGTTACTCGCAGACATCACGAGTCCCACGGGACCTGCTCAGCCCTCCCTCAATCGGTTAAGCGCCGGGACAGGGTCGAGGAGGAGCGATCTGCCCGCTGTGATCAGCGTGCTCCCCGCCTCAAATGCCACAGGCGTAACGCCCATGTTACATCACACCGAAGCGCTGCCGTTGCTCAGTCAACAGAGCGCGCTTCGCATCCAGCCTTTAGCCATTCATGCAGATGCATGTTCAGCGCTTCCAGGGGTTTCGGATTGGGTGCTAGGCATTATAAGGAGAGGCTACTCGCTACAGTTTTTTCGACGCCCTCCGCGCTTTTTAGCGCGCGTCGAAACCACGGTCAAAACAGAAGTAGAACGCATACTTCGGGCCGAAATATCAAAACTGTTGAGCAGAGGGGCTGTAGAGCCTGTGTCTCAAGCTCAAAGCGAGGGGGGGCTGTACAGCAGATACTTTCTAGTGCCCAAGAGAGACGGGGGTCTCAGGCCCATACTGGATCTAAGACAGCTGAACAAGGCATTGGTGAAACGCAGTTTCAGAATGCTTACGACCAGGAAGCTCCTCGCGCATATTCGCAGAGGGGACTGGTTCATGTCAATAGATCTGAAGGATGCGTATTTTCAAATACAGATGGCTTCAAGTCACAGGCGATATTTGAGATTCGCCTTCGAGGGCCAGGCATACCAGTTTGCAGTCCTGCCGTTCGGCTTGTCCGTAGCTCCTCGTACGTTTACGAGGTGCATGGACGCAGCGCTCGCTCCTCTCAGACTCAGAGGCATGCGAGTGCTGAACTATTTGGAGGACTGGCTGATTCTGGCTCAATCATGAGCGGAGCTCGTGGAGCACAGGGCCGTTTTACTTGATCACCTCGAGAAACTCGGTCTCAGTGTCAACTGGACGAAGAGTCGCTGAACCCCAGTCAGACGATACTGTTTTGGGTTTAGCTCTGGACTCACGTTCCATGACGGTGCGGCTGTCACCACAGCGCGCGTTGGGCATTCAGCGCGCGGCGAGTTCTCTCCGCTGCGGCGCGACCGTTTCGCTCAGAGAATGTCAGAGGATGCTGGGTCTCATGGCCTCAGCATCTCCGGTTCTGCAGTTGGGCCTGCTCCGCATGCGCCCCCTGCAGTTCTGGCTGAAAGCGTGGGTACCGCACGGAGCGTGGGTATCTGGTCGACTGCGTCTCAAGGTCATTCAGGCCTGCGTTACAGCCCTGAAACCCTGGACAGCAAACGACTGGTACCAATCAGGTGTAAGCCTGGGGACTTCCTCGAAAGTAAAGATGGTGTCGACGGACGCCTCCACTTCGGGATGGGGTGCTCGAGGGCAGACCGTCCTTTGGCCTGTGGTCAGAACGGGAAAGGCTCCAACATATCAACTGTCTGGAAATGCTGGCAGTGGAGAACGCGCTGACGCGCTTTTGTCCCCGAATCAAGGGACACCACGTCTTAGTCCGTTCGGACGACATGTCTGTGGTGTCCTACAGAAATCGCCAGGGTGGTCTCGGGTCCCGAAACCTGTGCAGGTTGGCAGAACGCCTCCTGGTTTGGGCTCAGCGCAACTTGCGCTCGCTGAGGGCAGCTCATGTGCCTGGGCTACAGAATCTGGGTCCAGACAGGCTGTCCAGAAGCAACATTCCCACGGGCAAATGGTCTCTACACCCGCAAACAGTCCGGCTGTTGTGGGAGAGATTTGGCAGGGCGGAGGCGGATCTCTTCGCGTCCAACGAAAACGCACACTGCCCCGCATTCTTTTCCAAGGACGAAAGCGCGCTGTCACGGAGATGGCCGTGCTGCCAGCTTTATGCTTTCCCTCCAGTCTCCCTCCTTCTGCAGGTGATAGAACGTGATTTGGCATCATGTTAGAAGGTGATTTGGCACCCTCAACCGGAGTTGTGGTCCCTCCATGTGTGGGCGATCAACGGTTACCCGCTGATCTCTCAGTGGGAGTGCTAAATACCATCACTCAGGCTAGAGCTCCGTCGACACGACAGCTGTATGCCTCGAAGTGGTCGGTGTTCTCCAGCTGGTGCACGGCTCGGGGATGTTCACTCCTTAGTTGTGAGGTGACGGAGGTTCTTTCCTTCCTACAGGAGCTGTTGGATAAGGGCAGAGCCCCATCCACGCTCAAAGTTTATGTGGCGACCATCGCAGCGTTTTCTGAAACAGCGCTCGGTCAGTCAATAGGAAGGAACGATTTGGTCATCCGCTTCCTTAGAGGAGCTAGGAGGCTGAATCCTCCCAGACCTCCGTCAGTCCCTATATGGGACCTCGCGGCGGTTTTGGAGGCCATGAAGGGTCCCCCTTTTGAGCCTATCCAATCGATTAGCCTCCAGCATCTGTCGTTCAAGACAGTATTCTTGTTGGCTCTCGCTTCAGTGAAGCGTGTGGGTGACCTGCACGCGCTCTTGGTGAGCCAGTCGTGCTTGGAGTTTGGGCCTATGACTCAAGGGTCATATTCAAACCTAGGCACGGTTATGTGCCGAAGTCCCTCAACACGCCGTTTCGGGCTCAGGTTATTGCCCTGTCTGCCCTGTCGGTGTCAGGAGAGGATGGAGACTCGAGTCTTCTTTGCCCTGTTAGGGTTTTAAGAGCTTATGTGTCTCGCTCCGCTGTCTTTCAACAGACTGAGCAGCTGTTTGTCTCGTTCAGTGGACGTTCCAAGGGAATGGCTGTTTCGAGACAGACTCTATCCAGATGGATAGTTGACGCCATAGCGTTAGCTTACGCTTCGAGGGGCCTTCAGTGCCCACTGGGCGTCAGAGCACACTCCACAAGGGGCGTCGCCTCGTCGTGGGCGTGGTCTACTGGGATCTCCTTGCAGGATATATGTATGGCGGCAGGTTGGGCCTCGCCGTCTGCATTTATCAGGTTCTATAACCTGGAGGTTCCCGCCTTGCAAGCAAGGCTGCTGTCGGTATAGCCGAATCAGGGCCCTGGTGGGAATTCTGAGTTCGTGAGCATTATGCGCTGCCGACTGTTATATGGGCAGTATTGCGTAAGACCCGCATTGCCACATTGGTCAGGCCTTGCCTCGACTTTGTGATGTTATATTGCCGCATCTACGGGTGCTGCTAGATATGGGACGGAGGGCTCCCCCCCTCTCCTGTCCTGGACTCTCTGTGAGTCCCTCGGGTGACTGTGCACTGTAAATCCTGGGCGTTGCTTCAGGTTTATTGGTGTGTGATCCCTGCGCGCACGGCGTTTTACATGGGGTTCCCGTAGCGTCTTAGCTAAGACGCAGTACGAGAGAACTCTCGTAAGAGAACGTACTCGGTTACTAACGTAACCTCGGTTCTCTCTAGAAGAGGGAACGAGTTCTGCGTTCTCTGCCGTGCGTACGATTCACTCTGGTTCACTTCGGCGATGAAATAAATCAGGTGAGTCAGCCTTTTCGAGCTCCTTTTATAGGGTTGGGCCACACCCGTTTCGGCGGGAAGTGGCATGAAGGGCGCGAAGCGCTGCGCTCGATAGGCTGTGCACTTGCCGCAGAGCAGCCAATGAGCAAGCGAGCCGTCTCACCTATGGCTGTGTACTGCTGCAAATGCGCTTTACAAAAATTCTAAATTAAGGATAATTTTTTGCTTAAGTATTTCGTGAAAAGAGACTTTTCCCGTAGGGTCTTAGCTAAGACGCAGTACTCGTTCCCTCTTCTAGAGAGAACCGAGGTTACGTTAGTAACCGAGTTCATTCTCTTTGTTTCAAAATTCATCCCGAGACTGGTATATCATGCATGTCCTTCAATCACAAAATCACCCTCCCACTTGCTCGAGTAGACAGATAATGATTTTTTTGTTCCTTTGAATCATGTCATGCAACTGTCATTAACATTAACTGTGTAAGAATCTCATCACTACAAGAACGTTCCTCAAAGACTTTGGTTACATCATCCTCACCTTCTTCGAAAACTCGAAAACTATAATTAATAATAATATTCCCACTGTCTAGATATGAAATCTTCCATTTTGTGTAAGGTTTCTATAGTATTTCACCATCCATCTACTCAGTCATTCATGCTTCCATATAGTCAGTTCTCCAAAAAAAAGGAAATTTCCTTTGTGAAAAAGAAGATATTAGATATAAAGAATTTACAGAAATAATACTTTAAATGTATTAAATGTAATTAGTTGAACTTAGGAGTGCATTTGACCAACTTAATGCCATTTTTATATGCGATTTCATAATTACTTCTTTTGTCTTTGAAATATGATTGCCAAATGCAGATGTTGGGCAGAATTTCCAAGTTGCTTTTTCTCCATGCATGAAAAGTGTATGGTAATTTATATTGCCAAGCTCCAAAGAGCACAAAAATACTATATATTTTAAATCATCACCCACTTCATGTATGTAAAATAAAATCTTGGCAATTCTGTTTAACATCTGCTTTTGTGTTTCAGGTCAAATTTATAAAATGGGTTTGGTATGACATGATGATGAACTGTCCCTTTAAAGTTTTTTTTCTGAGGTTTTGCTCAGTCTCACAGCAGGATGGGATAATGCTCACCCAAGAGTCAATTGTTCCCTGTGTTTTTCTCATATGCTATTTTATATGCTTTTTTCATATGGAAAACTCTTTTCCACTTGAGGGAGTAACAGCAGTGAGCAAGTAAAGCGTAAACATCCCCACATGAAAGGAGCTGAGCACTGGGTTTGATAACATCACTGACTAGTTAGCTAAAGGAAAGAGAGAAAAACATTAAAAACTCATAAAAGCCGTACGGCTCTACAGAGAAGCAAACACACTATCCCATAGAGTTCCCTTGGCGATAATGCTAGGAATAACGGTAATAGAGTTGCTTTCTCAAAAAGCCAATTACATAACGATGATGCCTAAAATTAATATTATTATTATTTTTAACTATATTTAACTAGTAAATATACTGTAATCCTCCAAATGGAGTGCACAGTTTCTCTGAAAATGAGAGGAGGGGGACTTCTTAATAATGCTGTGAAAACTTATTAGTTATTTTTGTTTGTCTATTGCACACTCCCAAACTCTTGCCACTTAAAGAAACATTTCACTTAGAAATTCTGTCATTATGGGTTTTGGTACCGAACTCTGTACTTTTTAAGGGGACTGAGCGAATTGCATCGGTACTACTGAGTTAAATCAATCAGTGCCAAATTTTGTTACCTGAGAACGCATCTGTGCGCATACGCTACAGAGAGAGAAAGAGGACGTGATGTCACCCCTGTAACTTGTCCAAACAACACACAGGGCGTGCCGAAATGTTCCGAAGTGTGGTTACATTTCTAGGGCCATATAGTTTCTGTGAAAACACAGATGGGATCGCGGAGTCCATTTTTAGAAGCATAATTTACTCAATAGCGCAGAATGCCACGGAATTCATAAATTTTTGGACTAATAAATCGAAAGACGACAATTCGAATCATGATATGAACTAGTGTCTGTGAATATCAAAATGCCAAAAGATGGTTTAAAAATGAAGCCTGCATGTTCTGCTTGCCTCTGTATGTGTGAATGGCGTAAAACGCGGTTTTGTTTACTACACAAATACTGAAGCACGCATGATGCTCGTGGTGATTTTCAGCCTCTGCGTCTTACTATATGACAGTATGAACACAAAAACTTCATCTCCAGAGCTGCTGTGAGAGTCACTTAGCGAGACAAATTCATACATTTAATTTTCCCATGTATTAATTTCAATAGTAAACCTCAGTTTGTTTACTGTAGTAAATGTTTTTGCAATTACACAGAGTAAAGCACAGAAAAAGGTACCATTGGGGATAAAAAATGAATGGTACCCAACCCTAGTCATTAAGTATTTACATTCATGTTGTTCCAAACCCGTATGACTTACTTTTTTCCCCATGGAACACAAAATGAGAAATTTAGCACAATGTTCAAGCTGTTCTTTTCCATACAATCACAACATGTAGTGACATTTATTTACTGCTTTACCAGAAGGGCAGAAATAAATTTCAGATGTCCAATTACTGTCAATAACAACCGAGACTGTGGAAAAGTATATAAAAAACAATGCCAGCAAGAACACTCTTAAAAAGTTGGTGCTTAAAATGTTCTTCACAGTGATGCCATAGCATAACCATTTTTTGTTCCACAAAGAACCATTCAGTCAAAGAAGAATATTTAATTGTTTCAATTTGCTATTTGTCTAATAAAAGACAATACATTTGTTTGAGAGATTTCTATTTGTGTATTTTGTATTTGTGTTTTCTCTTTATTATGACAGGTGGTCTGATAAATTTGTTAAGCACTGTATTTATTGACTGTAATTAGGCATCTGAATAAAAAAATTAACAATATTTTTTGTAAACACTAAACTCAAAAATGTATGGATATCAACAATAATTATATTTTAGCATATATTTTAGAAACACTTCTGTGACTATTAAAAAACAATGACTGATGTGAATCTCAGTTAGGGTTAAAACATTCAATGAAACAGATACCCTTACATTAAATACAATACAGGTGGTCATATAATTAGAATATCATCAAAAAGTTTATTTATTTCACCAATTCCATTCAAAAAGTGAAACTTGTATATTATATTAATTCATTACACACAGACTAGACTATATTTCAAATGTTTATTTCTTTTAATGTTTATGATTATAACTGACAACTAAGGAAAATCCCAAATTCAGTATCTCAAAAAATTTGAATATTACTTAAGACCAACACAAAGAAAGGATTTTTAGAAATCTTGGCCAACTAAAAAGTATGAACATGAACTGTATGTACTGGTACTGGTAGCTCTGGCACTGTGTGCAGGTGCCAAGTCCTGTTGGAAAATGAAATCGGCATCTCCATAAAGTTGTTCAGCAGCAGGAAGCATGAAGTGCTCTAAAACTTCCTGGTATATGGCTGCGTTGACCTTGGACATCAGAAAACACAGTGGACCAACACCAGCAGATGACATGGCACCCCAAACCTTCACTGACTCTGGAAACTTTACACTGGACCTCAAGCAACATGGATTGTGTGCCTCTCCTCTCTTCCTCCAGACTCTGGGAACCTGACTTCCAAAGGAAATGCAAAATGTACTTTCACCAGAGAACATAACTTTGGACCACTCAGCAGCAGTCTAGTCCTTTTTGAAGCGAGACGCTTCTGACGCTGTCTGTTGTTCAAGAGTGGCTTGACACAAGGAATGCAAAAGCTGAAACCCATGTCTTGCATACGTCTGTGAGTAGTGGTTCTTGAAGCACTGACTCCAGCTGCAGTCCACTCTCTGTGAATCTCCCCTACATTTTTGAATGGGTTTTGTTTCACAATCCTCTTTAGGGTGCAGTTATCCCTATTGCTTGTACACTTTTTTCTACCACACCTTTTCCTTCCCTTTGCCTCTCTATTACAGTTCTTTTCGATTGCTAAACGACAGTGAGCACAACTGAAGTCACATGTGCAAAACTCTAACTACAGTCTGCACAGCAGCAGTTCATGTGGACCAAACTCTAGTTCGTTTTTCATTTCTTGAACACGGTTTTCAAAACTCTACACACTTATCCCATGACTTTAAACACAACCTGCACAACACTGTGGATTTACAGCACTTTGTTCAAATGCTAACACACTGCTGTTAAAACTGTGAAGCACACATTCAAAACAGAATTGATTTCAAACCCTGCTGATTGCAATTTCAGGATTAGCCGCTCAATTATTTGTTCGAATTACAGTATGTACTTTTAGTTTCTACCTTTTTTTCTCATTACTGTAATTCTGTAAATTACTGCAGACTATTGGAGCAAACTGCTAATTTTCATTTACCTTAAATAATTGTTATGTTCTAAAAATGTAAATAAATCATGTGAAAGAATGTCCCTCTTTTCTTTGAAGAAAATATGACTTTGTATGAAGTCACTGAGATTGTTCAAACTGTAAAGATGAAAAGCTTGTATTTTCTGTATTGGTGTTTGATGCTAGTGTTTTTCCTCTCAGTGTGTTCTGAGTGACAGTGTGTGTTATCTCAGTCGGGGTTGTGTGTAGTGTTTGGCTGCACTGAGCCTGTTTTGAGCCATGTGTTAAGAGTTGTGTTGCTTGGAATGAGTTTTTCAGGTGATGTGAACTGTTTAGCTCAGGTGACTGTTGGTAGCGCACACTGTAGTTAGAGTTTTGCACATGTAGCTCCAGATGTGCTCACTGTCGTTTAGCAATTGAAAAAAAACTGTAATATGACGGATTTGTGTCTGCTTGTGCCTTAAGGGGGAGGAGTGAGACACAGACAAAGACCAAGAGCACACATCTGGAAATTATCCATTAAATAACAGAAACAGATATTCCACAGAATTAAAATTTTTCATTGCAATATACACATACAGTATTTTGCTATCTATGAATAATCTGGCCTCCATACATCACTCAAATGCGGCTTTAATCATGAAAATATAAATTGCATTGACAGCATGCATATGAGATGGCTAATATTTCTATTCCGCTGGTTCTTTTTGTAATCATAAAAAACATTTTAATTTCTAATTGAGTGTCAATTTCAGCCTTTACTAAAGAGATAACTAATTCTGGGTTGCCACACAGTGACTCTACAATGAACTCCAGCACAATACATGGTGATGAAGATCTGAAAGAAATGTTTTCCCTGAATGATAAGATACGGGAACACACACACACTCCTGAAGGACATCCAGACAAAAGCAGCACTCTTATAATACAGGGAAAATGGCATTAATAGAGGCACAGAGAGACGCTCTCTCAACCATGACAGAAAGCAAGAAATTGCACACCTCCCTGGTGCCGCATCTAAAGAAAGGTTTGTGAGTAGCCTACTTCAAATAGCCGAAATGAGGTTGATGCAGCCTGACCCTGACCCTGACCCACTGTATACAGTAATTTTTCAACGATTTTTGAGAGGGACATTTAAGTGGAAAAGCTATTTAAGCCTTTACAGCTCAAGATGAAGCTGCAAGGAAACACATTTCCCATCTTCTGTTAAAGAATGTTGTCAGGTCTCTACCTGAGAATGAGCTTCTATGATGGATATTCCTCTGAGAGATTGTGAGAATAAAAAACAACAACTTTAAAATAGCACCTGTCTGACAATAGATGTATATCAGTAACAGTGGTGTAGTGGCATCACTGGAGCAGAGAGTGTTCAGATGTGCATCTGTAACAGCTGTGTGTGGGGCAAACATTAGCATGTCTACCACCGACTAGAAATAAAAATAATAGTTAATGTTGTAAAGTTTTTTTAATGAAATGTAAGGGGCAACTCTACAGTGCAAGAACCTTAGTCTGCTGCCACAGCTGCAGTTTTCAGCAAACAGGGCTGAGATGATTAAAGCAATACCTACTTATGCATTTCTGCTGACTGTTACGGTCTGTCCAAATTATAACCTTTATGTGGACTTCTTGTAATCTTTACCTACACATGTCAGTCCATGTGACCATAGAGCAGGGTTTAGCTCCAACCATAATTAAACACACTTAAATAAGCTAATCAAGGTCTTCAAAGTTACTAGAAAACTACAGGCAGGTGAGTCTGATCAGGGTTATGAGCTGAACTCTGCAGGGAAGTGAGCCTCCATGGCCAGATTTAAACATACTGAGTTCAATCAGATCCATTAAGGTATTTACATGAAGGTTTTTCAGTCTGATTAATTACTAATTATTTATCTGGTTTTCTGTCTATTTTCATCTCAACACAATTCTCATGGCTAGAACCCGTAAATCCATACACAAGTATGTCTAGAATCTTAAATTCACCTAAACTGCATGTCTTTGGGTGGAAACCGGAGTACCTGGAGTAAACCCTCACTGACACATGGAGAACATGCAAGCTCAAACAGGGTACTTTCTTTCTATGGGACAACAGTGCTAACCACCAAGCCACTATGCCACCCGCTTGGTTAAATGTAAACGTAGC
Source organism: Carassius carassius (assembly GCF_963082965.1). NCBI lineage: Eukaryota > Metazoa > Chordata > Actinopteri > Cypriniformes > Cyprinidae > Carassius > Carassius carassius. The sequence goes on along the minus strand of NC_081755.1, from coordinate 43,172,172 downwards.
CAATGTTTTCCGTCCAGAAGTACCAGATCATATGCGCAAGTTGGCATAGACTACAAAAAGTTCTCACAGTATTATAGTACCTGAGATTGAATTGGGTCTGTAACCAAGACCATGAAAATTGACTCGGGATGGAATTGCAACCAAGTCTGGTCTTGAGTACTAAATCACTGCCTATTTATCATTTATGGTTTGTAAAGATACTCACGAGAACCCGCTTGATGTCCATTTGAGCAAACCCCACTGGTGTGTACTTCACAATGATCTGCTGTCCAACAGTCTGTGCAACAGAAATTGCCATTAAATGGGAGTCTTGTGGTACTCACATTGGTAATGTCATGAATTAGTTTGCACAGTTACACTGACTATTGGATAGCAGACCTCAAATCTGGGCATGGTGAGCTTACAGAGTTTAGTTCCAACTCTAAACAAAGAAGCCTGAGCAAGCAAACCAAGGTCTTCAAAGTTACTAGACACCTACAGATAGGCAAGTTTGATCAGAGTTTCAGTTCAAATCTGCAAGGTGCTTACCCTCTAGGGCCGGATTTGAGAAACACTGTCGTAGAGTCTTGTGGGTTTTATAAGCATAAAATAGCAAAGATTAAGAGACTAGTCCACATAAAGTGAGCCATTTGGGATGGGATCAAAGTGAGAAGCGCAGTGAGGGATGAGCATACCATTAGCTGCTTTCACTCAGTCTTTTGACTATGAGTGTCTCCAGCCTTTTTTTTAATTGTATAAGAAGTGGCCACTCTGTGGAATGACTGATAGAAGCACTTGCCTTCGTCTCCAACTGTCGATGCATGTATTCCAGCCAACAAATAAAATGAAAGTCATTATTTACCTGCCATATGCAAGAACCTCTGACAGTAAGTAAATGTACTCAATAGCCTTTTACTCTAGTTATTTTCACTACTGATATGAGTAGACTTGATTAAAACACTCATCACCTTCTATCTCCCATGATCCTTTACTCATGTTTCCACTCATGTGCCAGAGCTGCTTTTACATCTCTCATCAGATGTCTTTATTAATGTAGCCTGCATCTTTGGGCTTATTGTAATAAAATTAAGTGCGAATGACCCCAAGTGGAAGGTTAATATGGATGGTGAGGTCTAAAATGCTAGTGTAATTTAAACAGACGTGCCCCTGGTCTAGCCTCTACTTTTAATGTCCATTAACCCATTTAGAGTGCCATCTTCCATTATGCTTCCCTAGAGCCGCAGTACTGCCCAGAGCTCTGTCGGTATTCGCAAGAGTCACTACTTGGTGTCGCCATTTCCTCTGCCCTCTCTGTAGCCCTGTAAATTTCATACAAACATATATTTGGCATTTCATCAGATTAAAATAAATGTCAGTCTATTACATGGCCTGTCATGAACTGCCACTAAAAGCAATTTACAAATGGGAATTGATGAAATATGATAAGCGTATTGTTCTTTAAAGCCAATGCAGTGTCTCTGAGGCTACACAGGGCCTCATGAAATTCTGGTGGCATATTGCTGTAACGTGATTTGGGAGCATGGGAGATCAAATCATGAGTGGAGTGTGTTGGAAACATCTTTGCAGCAGAGATACATGGTGCTACACATGCACAGACTGGCATCATGGGAGAATCTGTTTTGCTTATGCCAAGGCTAGTGACTGAGCTTATGAGGGTATTCCTCTACAGGTAATACCGTACTTAGCACACAGACCCTTTAGCTTCATTATCAGAATCTTAATTTATCCTCAGAGGATCCACAAGAGTCAGCTTTCCCTTGTAATATTAATTACACTTTGGCTTTAAAAAAAAAAATTAAGTCAGTGGTGGGGAGCTTGGTTTAATTTGGCAAGTCCACAGTCGTGATACTATCTCTCTCCAACAAGCTCGAGGCTTCAAGGTTTATTACAGTCCAAGTTAATTACACCCACACTCTAATTAACATCATTTTAAAGGTAAGTTCGACCAAAATATACACAGATCAAAAGAGCAGGATGTGATGATGGTTTTTATTGTGTGATGGAAAAAAAAAGTGTTTATTGATGGCATAGTAGATGGAGCATTTCCTTGTGCCTGTTTGTGGCCATGATGTTATTAAAAGCTAAATAATTTTTTTGAGAAAGAAAGATGAAGGAATATGAAAATTGAGAGCGGTACGTGACCCAAACAAGTCCAGATGAGGGTGAAGGTGTTGGCTACAATCCAATTGGGATGTAGCTTGCTACTCAACTAACCTAGTCATAGCATCGTTGGAGAAATTAACTAGCAAGTCAAGATTGTTTCCTGAAACCATAGTGATTTGTCACACACCTGTCGTTTGAATCATGTTAGTTCAACAATACAGAACAGTAGTTAATGACATCACACAAATGGTAGAGTAATAACTTCTGCTGATTATTCAGTTTAAGATCATATTAGTTTCGGATTATTGCTGCAAATAGCAAAAATGGCAATTGTTCCCTGTGGTTTTCCTTTATTTCCAGATGTCCCTTTGGGAACTCTGGGGTTCCCAAATGCTGTTTGCAGATGTTCGTTAGAAATATGGTTTCAGGAAAGACCAAATTTGTTGAATTACACTGTTTACTAACTTTGTAACCAATGCTTTTAGTGACTCATCTAATCAGAATGTAAACTACCATTATACAGTGTTAGTTTTATTGTTTTGAGTCTCTTTAGTGTATCTTTTTGTGGTGAGCAATGTTTCTTCGTTTTTTTATTTGCAGTCTCTTTATTATTCAGACAACATGTAATGGCGACTCACAGTGGAGAGAGATATAACATCTTCAGAATCATTAGAAAATCACAGGTAGTTGAGTTTGATCAGGGTTGGAGCAAAACTCTGCAAAGCATTAGCCCTCCAATGCAAGATTTTATATATAGGCTACTCATATTAATACACTGATTCCCCCCACCCCCTGTAGTTGTAAATAATGTTTTAGATTAAAAGAAAATAGTATTTAAGTCTTCATACTTCAAAATTTCACATTTAATTCATTGTGTTGCTTTATGATTCTTTTTTCAGTGCGTCACTACTGTGACACATAGTTATTCATATACCGTGATATATGTTTTTGGTCATTTTACCAAACGATACAGGTACATTTCGATTTGTGTTTTCAGATTGTGTACACAACAAGTGACATGTTGAACTAATCCAGAGATTTCCCACCTGTGAGCTGTATAAGCTAGTTTATCAAGGTTGATGCTTAAAGAGGAATAATGGGGCTGCAGGGGGAAGTCTGTGAAGTGGGAGACAGAGGAGAAGTCAATAAAAGATTTGGCCTCTAAGACTGAAGGCTGTTATTTGTATGATAATCAAGAGCCGAGTAACATCGCTGCTGAGCAGCTGGCTGCTGCAGTAGTGAAGCATGTTCTGCAAACCGCTACGTGACAGAGCATGATGGATGGAGTGTGTGTTTATGTGCAAGGCAACACATACCTCTGAGGCAAGAGTTGTTGATTTTATCATTTTATACGTGATTGGATGGTGTTTCTGCAAGGGCATGACTTAGGAGTAAATCAAAGATAAAGAGTGGCATTCATGTTCTCTCCCAATCTTAATGCCTGAAGTTTTATTTTAAGTCCAGTTCAAATTAAAAGGCCAGACTGCTCCTTTCACTGTGAGAGGTGAAGCATCAACCCACACCAGATCTGAAATTCTACAGCTAGTCATGTAATATTTCTGAGTCATGGTTTATTGTCAGAAACAGAAATACTCTTGGTTTAATAGACTGGTAAGGCAGTTTAATTTGGGCCTGCCTTTATGTACTCAACACTGTCTGATCAAGGCAAGGTGAATACAAAAAAGGACAGCTCACTAAAGAATATTATGTTTGGATCATTTTCTTACTGAAAGTGAAAGTCATGACATTTGCCAAGTATGGTAATCCATACTTGGAATTGGTGCTCTGCATTTAACCCATTCAAGTGCACACACACAGCAGTGAGAAGTGAACACACACCCAGAGCAGTGGGCAGCTATAGATCCAGCACCCGGGGGTTCAGTGTCTTGCTCAAGTGGACTTCAGTCATGGATATTGAGGGTGGAAGAGGGCACTGTTCATTCACTCCTTCCCACCTACAACTGCCAGCACCAAGACTTGAACCAGCGACCTTCAGGTAAATAGTCCAAGTCTATAACCATTAGGCCACAGCTGCCTAGAGTGAGTAACTGCTGCTGTAATTCTGCTTTTGGTTTTCACAGTGTACTGAAGGGTTTTCTATAATAAGCTAGTTTTTGTCATTGCAATAATAAATTACTTACATACTTACATTGCATTACTTAATTACTTACATTTACTGCATAAAGATCTACTTCATAAAATGACCCCTTGCTGATGTAAAATCTATTTGAAAGCACTGTGTGCTGAAAGCTGTTTCCATGATGGCCAGTTTCTCTTGCTACACAGAAATTTTGCCCAACCACCGGTGGCTTTGCATGCAGTGAACCACGTGGTCAGGAAAGAGGTCAGGCAAATTGTCAAGGAAGCAGCCAGGGAAGCGGCCTGGGACATGGTAGTGGTCAGGGCCAGGTAAGCGATCAGGGAAGTGGCCAAGGCCAGGGTCATGGCCAGGGAAGCGGTCAGGGCCAAGGTACCGGCCAGGGAAGTGGTCTGGGTCAGGCCTATGGCCAGGGTAACAGTCTGGGCCATGGCCAGGGAAGCGGTTATGGTCAGGGAAGTGGTCAAGGGGATGGTTGGATATGGTCGTTGAAATGGTCATGAGAATTTTGCATAACACTTACTGGTTTTCAATTCAGTGCTTTATTCTTATGGCATGTTTTACCTGTTTGCTCAAACTGTTTACAAAGATTTGCCTCTCCTCCCCAAACCCCATAATGGGGAATAGAGGGTGACATGGGAGTGGATTTTTAAACCTCTCCCGTCCCACTCCCGCAAGGAAAAACATCCTGTCCCAATCCCATGAAAAAACTGAGGGAAAATCCTGTCCCCAATCCAAGAATTATAAATATTTTTTGGCGGGAATCTGTCTGTTACAGAGTACAGATCACAGTATGTCCACTTCAGCTGAATAAAAATCCAAAATGTAGTCTTTTGTTTTATTGAACTGAAAGCCATCCTTAACAATATACCGTGTGTGTTGCCCACAAATTAAATATCATGTAGGGGAGACCACAGACTGGGTATGGTTGTTACTAGGGCTGGGCGATATGGCCTAAAGAAAAAAGAAAAAAAAAATCCCCAAATTATTTAATTTATTTAGTTTTGATTTTACCTTCTGGGATTTGATCTGGATTTCCCCCCCTGGGGTTAAGGTAAAATCAGAAACAAGCCAAAAAGAGAAGATGGCAAGCCCTGCCACTGTAAACTGTGAAAATGTTATATAACATTCTAATCCTACTGGATACAGTTTGTAATACTGTCGATTTATGAGATTTCCATTATGCTGAAATGTAGACTTTGTGGTTAGGTTATGGCTACATGACCTCAGACGATGTGTTGTCTGTATGGAGCCATTCCCACTTTACATTAAATGTGCCTAGTCCATGTGTACTTACATAGTAACTAGATGTGTACATGTATGTAACCACATTGTAAGTAGACAGAGTATCTACAGCTGTAATGTCTGTGTAACTACACATATGTAACAACCCACATCGGGGGTGTTATGCAAATCTTCCCACATCGTGACGTAGACATGTGGGGGTTTGTTTAAACTAGGCGTTTTAGGGGGTTTGGTTGACTCTTAACTTTTATAAAATATATCTCTTTGGGTTTGAGACTTTAGACTTTGCAACTTTACTAATTTTAAAAACATTTTATTAAAAAATGATTAGTAACATTTTACAATAAGGTGTCATTTAATGTGTTAAGTAACATGAACAAACAATAAACATTTATTACAGTGTTTATTAATCTTTGTTTAGTTAATACAAATATTGTTGTTCATTGTTTGTTCATGTAAGTTCACAGTGCAGAAACTAATGTTAACAAACACAACTTTTGATTTTAATAATGCATTAGTTAATGTTGAAATTAATCAGAATCAGAATGAGCTTTATTGTCAGGTATGTTTTCACATACAAGGAATTTGTTTTCATGACAAAAGCTTCCGCAGTGCAACAGAATGACAGCGAAAGAACAAAAACACAGATTATAAAAGAATAAAAGCAGACTCGCCACCGTCCTGAATAAGGCCGATGAGTGTGGTGTCGTCTAAAAACTTCAGGAGCTTGACAGAGGGGTCTTTAGATGTGCAGTCCTTGGTGTACAGGGAGAAGAACAGTGAGTAGAGAACGCAAGCCCTGAGGTGCTCCAATATATGGGTGCTAGATGTGTATTATCCCAGCCTCACTAGCTGCTGCCTGTCTTTCAGGAAGCTGTTTATCCACTGACAGATGGAGGTGGGCACGAAGAGTTAGTTTGGGCAGGAGGAGTTTTGGGATGATAGTGTTAAAGGCCAAGCTGAAGTCCACAAACATGATCCTTACATAAGTCCCTGGTCTCTCTAGATGTTGCAGAATATAATGTAGTCCCATGTTGACTGCATCATCCACAAACCTGTTTACTCTGTAGGCAAACTGAAGAGAATCCAGTAAGGGTCCAGTAATGTCCTTCAGGTGGGCCAGCCACAGTTTTTCAAAAAAGCTTCATGACCAGAGACATTAGAACCATAGGCCTGTAGTAGGGCTGGACGATTATGGCCTAAAGTCAAAACCTCGATTAATTGAACATTTTACCTCGATTACGATTAATGAACGATTATTTTGTTTCTGTTTTGTTTGTTTGCCCTCATAGTTCACTTACAAGGTTTGTACTATAAACAGAGCCGTAGTTGGGGTTTGTGGGGCCCCGGTTCAGGTTGTACCAGTGGGCCCTGTTTGAAAGTGTTTAATTTGTATGTTCGTTCTGTTTATCTGTTCATCAACATGCCCGCCACGTCCCAGAATGCAACGCGACGCCCAAGCCCTATTAGGCGCGGTCACTTTAAGAGACAATTAATGCATCCAATATAATACACATACGATTCTTTTCTCAACTGTTTACTTTAACTTAAGACATAACTGACAGTTTTTTCGAACATACTATCCAAGACGGGTATTTTCACATATTTTTTATTTATTTGTCGGTACAAGAGCAAAAACAGACAAATTCGGTATTCAAGTGTTTTGAGATGCCTCTCTGCATGAGCCCTGAACACCAGAACACCGCGGTGCTGAAGTGGGCTCTTACACATCCTTTTCTGTTTGTTTAAACTGCGATTTGTTTTTGTTCGTTGAGGTGCAGGAGGAACTTAAAGGAGAACGTTGCAAAGGAGAGCTCGGTTCAGTGTTGCTGTCTGTGAGACGCGGATCTCTCTCCGCGTGCGCACCGAACACAGCGCGAGTAACCAGCTACTCAGTTCAGTTTTTCCGCGTCTTGTGTTTGAATGCTTTAAAGTCTTTTGAATGGTTACATTTGCAAGTGGCAAGGCTTAATAACACGTGAAATTGATACGCTTTCATGACGACACGCAGCAACGTTCTGTCAACTGTCCTGAGCGTCTTTTTAGACTGGCCTCAGACAGACGGTTGAGTTAGACTATTACAGTTTTTTTCGATTGCTAAATGTCAATGAGCACAACTGGAGCTCCATGTGCAAAACTCTAACTAAAGTCTGCACTACCAACAGTCACCTGAGCTAAACAGTTCACATCACCTGCAAAACTCATTCCAAGTAACACAACTCTTAACACATGACTCAAAACAGGCTCAGTGCAGCCAAACACTACACACAACCCTCACTGAGATAACACACACTTTTATTCAGAACACACTGAGAGGAAAAACACTAGCATCAAACACCAATACAGAAAATACTCACTTTTCATCTTTACAGTTTGAACAATTTCAGTGACTTACATACAAAGTCATATTTTCTTCAAAGAAAAGAGGGACATTCTTTCACATGATTTATTTACATTTTTAGAACATAATTCTTTAAGGTAAATGAAAATTAGCAGTTTGCTTCAATAGTCTGTAGTAATTTGCAGAATTACAGTAATGAGAAAAAAAAGGTAGAAACTAAAAGTACATACTGTAATTCAAACAAATAATTGAGGGGCTAATCCTGAAATTGCAATCAGCAGTGTTTGAAATCCATTCTGTTTTGAATGTGTGCTTCACAGTTTTGACAGCAGTGTGTAAGCATTTGAACAAAGTGTTGTGCAGGTTGTGGTTAAAGTCGTGGGATAAGTGTGTAGAGTTTTGAAAACTGTGCAAGCAATGAAAAACGAGCTAGAGTTTGGTCCACATGAACTGCTGCTGTGCAGACTGTAGTTAGAGTTTTGCACATGTGACTCCAGTTGTGCCCACTGTCGTTTAGCAATCGAAAAAAACTGTGAAGGTGAGATATTTCTTCCTATTGAAAGAGTGATCATAGCTCACTATCAGCAGTTATTTTATCTATGTTCGTAACATTTCTTACATATTATTGCTCGGTGTAAGAGATAAATAAAGATTAAAGGTAATCAGTACCAGTACGAGGGATTGCGTGTGTGAATTAGTCATACCGTCTCTATTATTGTGAAGCTGGGGGTTGTAAATAGCCTAGTTCCTTCAAAAGTAGAAAAATATGCTATAATAAGTTTTGAGATTCTAAGATACTTTAGTGATAAATCACAGGACAGCGCTGACAACTGCGTTCCTCTGTGCGCGTGATCTTCACAGCTATGAGTTTTCGTGCCACAATGCAGCTGCGCGAACATGGGAGCTCGATATAATAATACACATCCGATCGTCTAATCGCTTGAACGTCCAAACCATAAAACAAATACAACTGACAAAGTTTAGTGAAGACTCGAGGCTCACCGCTCGCGCGCCATCACTATGTGTTGAACCGGCATTCACGTCCATGTTTTGCTTTTATGCCACTGACTGGCAGAATCATGTGGCTACACACGCTTTTAAGGGGGAAGTTTTAACAGGAAATAACCGAAATAACCGACATGGGAAAATTACGTCGGTTAGAGGTTCTAAATTTCGGTTTTGATTACTTTACAATTAAGTGTCCAGCCCTAGCCTGTAGTGATTTAGTCCTGTAATTTTGGATTTCTTTGAGATGGGGATGATGATGGAGCGTTTGAAGCATGAAGGGACTTCGCACCGCTCCAGTGATCTGGTCAGCACACGATTTCAGACAGGCTGGTGTAACACAATCTGGGCCTGGTGCTTTTTTCCTTTTCTGCTTCCGGAAGACCTGTCGCACTTCGTCTTCACTGATTTGAGGTGCAGGTGTGGGGGAGAGCAGGGTTGCAGGAGGTGTGAATGGTGTGAATGGTTGTGTGGAGAGGTGTTCAGAGCGGGTGTGGGGTGTTTCAGTAGAACTCATTCAGATCGTCTTCCAGTTGTTGATTCTCCACTGTGCTGGGGGATGGTGTCTTGTAGTTGGTGATTTCTTTCAGACTTTTCAGTCACTGGAAGTGAATTGAGTCCTTATTTTTTTCAGAATAATTCCTCTTTGTCGCTCTGATCTCCTTTTCCAGTGTGTATTTGGCCTGTTTTTACAAGACATTGTCTCCCTTCATATAAGCAACTTCTTTGGCCTGACGGAGCTGTCTGAGTTTTGCAGTGAACCATGGTTTGTCATTGTTGTAAGTTAGATGAGTCCTGGTAGGAATCCACATATCTTCACAGAAACTGATATGTGATGTTACAGTCTCTGTGAGCTCATCCTGATCAGTGGCAGCTTCAAAAACAATCCTTGTAAATCCTGCTCTGCTTCATTGGTTATCTTTTTACAGTCCTTAATACAGGTTTAGCTGATTTCAGTTTCTGCTTGTAGGTCTGTATTGAACCAAACAGTGATCAGAGAGTCCTAAAGCTGCCCGTGGAACATACAGATATGCATTCTATATTGTGTACATAACTGCCTCCTCATTTTAAAACACCACTGCACACCAATTATTATATATATATATTAGGGGTGTAACGATATGCGTATTCTTATTGAACCATTCGGTACGAGGCTTTCGGTTCGGTACGCATTATGGACCGAACGGTTCGTTGGACTAATTAATTATATTTGGAAAATAAATAAAAAATTGTGAAATATAATGATATGCGTTCAACAAGGTAGCCCAATAACCCAAACGACGTAACAGGCAATGCCCCTGACACCCCCGAAGAAGAAAAAAACACCAACTTATAAGTTTATGTTAGGCTACTCAGTCAGGCGCTCGCTCACTCAGTACGCGCTGAAGGCTCGTTGCAAAATGGCCAATGCGTTTAACAGACCAGAAATAGAAGATCCTCCAATAACCAACAGGTCTGGTGTTTGGGTGCACTTTGGATTCCCTTAAGTGAGTGAGCGCCTTTATGGGCCTTTTACACAGGACGCGGTATGCGTGGCGCTGCGCTATAAAACCCATTCATCTCAATGGCTTGCTCCGCGCAAGGACGTTTTGTTGCTGCGTCGACCAAAAGCGCAAGCGCAGCGGTACGCATCATTTGCGTGCTTGCGCGCACGCCGCGGTCAAAGTTCAAAATAGTTCAACTTTTGCCGCTGCGCTCTGTGACGATTACCAGCGCGACCAATAGGATCCAAAACAAGCACGGAAATCAAAATGAATGAACGGCTAGTACAGTACTGTGTGTGTCAGAATTTCCTGAGCTGTACGATACAAGTTTGAGGTAGTATAGGGACATCGTCAGGAAAGCTGTGTCATGTAGACATATCTCCATTCAAGGAACAACAGACTATGATAGAGCTCCCGCTAAAAGTTTTTAAAACTCCGCCTACGCCATAGCGCAGCGCAAATCGCGTTGTATCTGAAGGGCAACGCTGAACCCAGCGGCAAGCGCCGCGCTTACCGCGTCCTGTGTGAAAGGCCCACTCTGTAGTGGAAAACTTAGGTTTTAAGAACATGCTTAATGTAATTGAGCCCCGTTACAATATTCCATCACGAGCCCATTTCAGACAGACCGTAATTCCTGCTTTGTTCCAAAAAACATAAGCCCTATAGAGAACCAAATGAGTAAAAACACACTCAATATAAAGAGTTATAGAGTTCCATATAAAAAGTTACATCTTTGTATTTGTTCATAACTACTTGTGACGAGTGGGGCGGGGCCGAGGGACATGGGAGCGAGGCCGGGGGAGTGATTGGAGATGAACTACACCTGTTCGTCCCACCGGTCTCGAGGCCCATGGAGGAGATGGAAGGATATAAAACTGGAGCGACGACAGTGAAGGACGAGAGAGGACCAGGCCTGGGCTTTTAGTTGTGTTTTGGTTTTTATTTTATGCGCACCAGTCGTCCGTGAGGGGCTGGATGCGCTGTTTTGTGTTTATTTTGTTATTAAAATGTTTTTGATTGTCCGCCGGTTCCCGCCTCCTTCTTCCGGATGAATATGAAGGTTGATATCGTTACAGTGGTGCCGAAGCCCGGGAGAAGGAGGGACGCGCTGCTGAAGATCCCTCGCCGCTGTGGTGAATCCGCGGTGCCATCGAGCTGGCGAGGAGTGTGCCGCCATGGACGCTCGAGGCGGTGGACTGGAGCGAGTTGCCGGGGACGGGCGAGCTCGCTACCGGCCGCCCACGATGTGGAGAGACGGCTGCCGTCCGTGAGGGAGCGGAGGAGTCGGCGCCGTTCGCCAGGTGGCCGGAGCCTGCTGCCTCCGCCGGAACGGGGAGGAGCAGGGAACGGGGGACTCCTGCCGGCTGCCCAAAACCGGAGGAGCCGTCGCCGTCCACCGGGCGGCGGAGGAGTGTCGTGCCGTCCGCCGAGGGCCGTCCAGTGCCACCGCCAGGCACCGCGGAGGAGATCACCCAGCTGGTGGAGGGCCGAGCAGCGGTGCGTCTGGGAACCGGAATTTCTTTTTTTTTTTTCCTCTCTCCCCTCTCTCGTCTCTGTCGCTCCTCCTTCCATCTCCTTTTCTCTCGCCTCGCCTGTCCTACCCCCAGGTTCCCGCAGGTCCCCGGGAGCGGCCCCCCCGGAGGGAGGGGGGGGGGGGGAGTAGAGCGCAGTCTCGGGAGTACCCCCCGGCCTGCGAGGGGCGATGGGGGTATGTGACGAGTGGGGCGGGGCCGAGGGACATGGGAGCGAGGCCGGGGGAGTGATTGGAGATGAACTACACCTGTTCGTCCCACCGGTCTCGAGGCCCATGGAGGAGATGGAAGGATATAAAACTGGAGCGACGACAGTGAAGGACGAGAGAGGACCAGGCCTGGGCTTTTAGTTGTGTTTTGGTTTTTATTTTATGCGCACCAGTCGTCCGTGAGGGGCTGGTGCGCTGTTTTGTGTTTATTTTGTTATTAAAATGTTTTTGATTGTCCGCCGGTTCCCGCCTCCTTCTTCCGGATGAATATGAAGGTTGATATCGTTACACTACTACAATAATATAACATTTTCATTTTTTTTATAAGTAGCTGTTTTTGTTTTATACAGTATGCTGCTAAGAAAACACTATAAAAGATGGGTAAAGAATAGCTCCATCATTGTTCAATGTAAAAAAAAAAAACATACTTTGTTAGTTTTAATAAATAAAACATTTTTTAAAAATCAAGGAAATTTATCTGCCAATTTTTTCTTTTTGCTGTATCTAAAACGTATCGAACTGTACCGAACCGAACTGTGACACCAGTGTATCGTATCGAACCGAACCGTGAATTTTGTGAACCGTTACACCCCTAATATATATATATATATATATATATATATATATGATTGTAGGTTCACACGCAGTGCCTCTGCAGTCTTGTAGTCCTCTGTAACGGCATCCAGAATAGATAAACTTTTATATGAATAATAAAATTGGTATATAGGCTCATTTTAAATGTTTAGTAGTTTGGGAGTATTATCAAGCTTACTCTATGACATGGATCAATCTCTTGCATTTTTTTCCTGTGGAAAGAACTTAAAATAAAAGTGTGACTAGTTGACTAGAAAAAAACTTTAGTTGGGGACAGCTTGGCACGAGGAACCGATCCATTTTTAAAATAAAATGCAATGACATTACAAATGATTGCAAATCATGTCACTTATTGCATTGCAAGAGAGTCAAATGTTTTTATTTTATATGTTTACTTTTTTTATATATGGGGTGCTAGCCCCTAGCGCCGCCCAGTAAAGACTATTATAGTGACATACAGGAGTCATAAACTAGGCATCAGGCGGGAATGAAGTCGACCGGAAGTTGAAGTCGGCTGCGTGCTGCCATCTTGTAGCAGAACTTCACTTGCGTTAGCATCCCATTGACTCCCATTTTGGCGTCACTTTGACAGCGAATAACTTTACATCTGAGGCATTTAAAGACTCCATTTGTCCATTATTTATTTCTAAAGATACACAACAATGTATAAAGGGCTCCATTATCTTCTATGTTACATTATGGCCCCGTTTTTGTAAAAATAGGCTAACGATTGCGTCATAACCACGCGACTCTCTGTCGCACAGTAGAGAAATTACCGTACAGACCGGAGGAGAAGCTCGCAGGCAATCGAGGAGACGTCAAGAGAGAAGCCCATAGATACAAGCCCTGGCGTTACTTTTTAAAATACTAAAAAAAATAATTAATCAGAATACTTACTCCTGCTCACTCACGCCAAAGAACTCCCCGCTCTAGCTCGCCGTCTCTGCAAGATTAACGATGGCAGTTTGCACGCACAGCTACTAGAAGATTTACATCTGTCAGACAGGTTGCTGACGTCATCAAGCTTAGTTTGAGTCTGCGCGTCAGAAACGGAAGTGCTAAAAATCGCTAAAAATGGGCTTCACTTGTCTCAATTGAGTTCCAATGGGGTCGCTGTGTCCATTTCTTTTACTGTCTATGCTAGGCATGCATGTGCTTAGGCGCTGCCATTCTCAGTGCCATCAAAATAAAAGTCCTGCCTCGAATCGTAACGGCCAAATAGGAAAACTTATCGCCCGATGCCGATATTTGAAAAATTAATTAGTCATTAAAGCCACAGTCCTGTTTATCTTTTGAAATTAAATAATTAATTTAGTCTTTTTTCAACCAACATGCTTTCAATTTAACTGAGATGCTTTAGACGAAATTGCAGATTCAATTTCTGGTACAACCACAGCTCAGATGATGCCCCTTGAGCCTCCGTTGTTGGGGGCGGTAGGTACATTTTTGGTAAAGTAAGGCACTTGGCTATATGTGTTATATGTGAAGAGGCACTCAAGTAATCTGAACAAACAAACGCAGAGTTCAGGGAATGAGAACACAGCAGGGGAAACAGTTCAAAACAAAAGTTCAAAACACAAGCGTGTTTAGCAAGAATCAAGAGGATAGAAGAGGCTGGCAGAGTGTTGTTGCATGTATATGTATAGGCATATGTGTGTTTACGTGTGTGTGTGCACTAGAGACTTGCGTGGGAGATTAATAGAAGTGAGAGGTGTGAGACATGTAGGACAAGCTTTGGCAGAGTTGGCCGCTGAATTAACCTGTCTGTCACTATTAATCGCTGCTCTGCTTTCTCCCGCACTTCATTCCCTGGAACTTAATGCCTTCTGCTCGAACCTAATCAAGTCCTTCTGATACAATGTTTGACAGGTATTTTCCTCAAATTGCTACTTGCTTTTCCCTAACGTCTTTGTACCTTCTGCCACTTTTAGACGTAAATACAGCCTGACATTAGTGGCAATGCTCCATTTCCTGTCAAACAGCCAATGGGATGTTGTGTTTTCACTGGCATTTGATGTAATTATATACTTTAAGAAATCCAACCTGCAAAAGTTATTCTAACAAATGTAAATAAAGTAACTTGAACAAAGATTTTTTTAGTAGGAGGATTTTTTAGTTTTAGAAGTCACAGTATTTTGTGTGAATCGAAAAAATAATTTGCTAAACGTTTAACAAATAAATTTTATTGGCCTTACTTCTTCAAATGTTGTCTGAATGTTGTCATTTCTTCTGCTGAACATAAAAGAACATATTTTGAAGAATGTTGGTAACCAAATGGTGAAAAATATTATGGAAGGACCATAAACTATTTTGTTACCAAGATTCTACAAAATATCTGAATTAAAATGTTCTATCATTTAATCACCCTCATGAACAAAATCAATAAAGTTGTTTGGAACCCCAGCATTCTTCAAAATATATTATTTTTTAACAATGTCACACTGAAGAAATAAGGTCAAACAATAACCATCAGAATGGATAAATAATTACAGATTTAAAATTTTTGGGAGAATTTTCACTTTAAATAAGCTTCTCTTCACTCAGTTAACATTTGTTCTTGAAAGAGTGAAGCAATTCTGAGATTCTTAAATGAAGCTAGGTTCTACAAACCATTTTTTGTATGGTAATTATTTGCTTCTTAAAATAAGTATCACTGCACAAAATACCCTTTCCACCCACCAGGACACCATTTTATGGATCACAGGGAATCCCTAAGAATTGCAGAAGGCCACTGTGTATTGTTTTTCTATTAAGCTTTCCAGAAATGTGTTATTCATGTAAGGAGGTGATAGTGACAGCACACAGTGTGGAACACAATGCCACGGGATCTCCAGCGACGAGGAATTACTGCCTCTGACACACACACACACACACACACACACACACAGACACACACACACACACACACACACACACTCTCACACACACTTTGTTTATACAAATGAGGACAATCCCAAAAACATATTTTGACAGATTCTTTTTTTTGTCAGCTAACATTTGGGTACAAATATGGCAGATAAGTAGGCACACACACACACTTCATGCGCTGCTGCCAAACTCCAATCGCTCTCCACTGGGCTTCAACAACAATTATTGGTGCCAGACGTTGTCTAGACAAATAGTTTAACCAATAAACGAAAATTTATTATTTACTCACCCTGATGTCATTCCAAACCAGTATGCTGTTATTTTGGTCCATCAAAAAACAAACAAACAAACAAAAAAACCTAAAAGAATCATTCCTGAAAAATCTTCATGCAGCTATTTTGATGTTTTTTTATACAAACAGCAGATAATAGAGCACATCCCTCATATAAAATCTGACCCACTGGAATAAAGACAAACTTCTTTATTAAAGTGCGGCTTCACGATTTATATGAAATCAAAATTGCAATATGGCTTAGTGGGATTATCAAATTTTAAAAGGTGAAGGCATCATTAAATTTAAAGTGCCCATGCAGTGTGTACATTTTAGTGAATATAAACAGCTTTAAGTGAATATTAACATCCTGCAAAGTTTTAAATCTGAAAGTGAAGCTCTCACTCCAAAAGGTAAACCCTTTGAAGGGATTAGGGCATAGGGATGAGCCCTTCCAACAACACGTTGTCATGGGACGTACTCATTGTCGAAATCATACTCTAGATTTAATACTGTCACAAGGAATTGTTTTTGATGTTGTTGAAATTATGCAGCCAAGTGATGATTAGGGCTGTGACAGTTTCCGTGACCACCACGATTGTCAACTGCCACCGGCGGTAGTGCACATGATGTCACGCACTAATACAATGTTTTATATAAAAGTGTAAGAACAGAAATCGTTGCAAATTGTTTTATTTAGACTTTAAGTCTATGGTAATTCACAAATGACCTCAAACACAATACACAGCGTTTCCTTTGGATTGGCAGGTTTGAGTGTGGGAAAATACAGTTTATGCATTCAGCAAATAAATTTTGTGTTGGGCGATAGGCCGCCGACTTTGTGCATGCAACTGAAGAGCATGCACTGTGAGCACAGGACCATTTCCGTGCTCACTTGATTCGTGTCTGGCGCTGAAGTGAAGTGGAGCACCCATCTGAAACATCTTTATATATGTATCAACACAGCACCACCGGCGGTTATTTGGTCCATTACCACTGCGGTGGTAAAAATCTGCCACCGTCACAGCCCTAGCGATGATATCTCAGATCTAGTCTTATGCAAACTTCATATAGCTAAAACTGTAAGTTCTAATCCTTGTTACAAGTATCATAGAACCATCACTTCTACCAGAAAAGACTGCTTTATAAGTAATTTTCCTGATTTATCTCAGTTATGGACAGAATTTCTAGGCGCAGCCAGGGGCCGGAGGGGGTCAGGTTAGGTGACAACACGATTTCGTCTCTGCTCTTTGCGGATGATGTTGTCGTGTTGGCCTCATCAAGCCAGGACCTTCAGCATGCACTGGGACGGTTTGCAGCCGAGTGTGAAGCGGCTGGGATGAGAATCAGCACCTCCAAATCCGAGGCCATGGTCCTCAGTCGGAAAAGGGTGGCTTGCCCACTTCAGGTTGGTGGAGAGTTCCTGCCTCAAGTGGAGGAGTTTAAGTATCTTGGGGTCTTGTTCACGAGTGAGGGAAGGATGGAACGGGAGATTGACAGACGGATCGGTGCAGCTTCTGCAGTAATGCGGTCGATGTACCGGTCTGTCGTGGTGAAGAAAGAGCTGAGCCGCAAGTCGAAGCTCTCGATTTACCGGTCAATCTACGTTCCTACTCTCACCTATGGTCATGAGCTTTGGGTCATGACCGAAAGGACAAGATCCCGGATACAGGCGGCCGAAATGAGCTTTCTCCGCAGGGTGGCTGGGCGATCCCTTAGAGATAGGGTGAGAAGCTCAGTCACCCGGGAGGAGCTCAGAGTAGAGCCGCTGCTCCTCCACATCGAGAGGGGTCAGCTGAGGTGGCTCGGGCATCTGTTCCGGATGCCTCCTGGACGCCTTCCCGGGAAGGTGTTCCGGGCGCGTCCCACTGGGAGGAGACCCCGGGGAAGACCTAGGACACGCTGGAGAGACTATGTCTCCCGGCTGGCCTGGGAACGCCTCGGTGTCCCCCCAGAAGAGCTGGAGGAAGTGTCTAGGGAGAGGGAAGTCTGGGGTTCTCTGCTTAGACTGCTGCCCCCGCGACCCGGCCCCGGATAAGCGGAAGAAGATGGATGGATGGATGGATGGATATCTCAGTTCCTCAGCATATCCAATAGCTAACTTGATGATGTAACAGAAACTATGGACTCTCTCTTTTCTAGCATTTTAGATATGGTTGCTTTTTTATGCTTCAGAAAGTTAAGGAAAACAGCCTGACACTGTGGTATAATGAGCACACTCGCACCCTAAAGAGAGCAGCCTGGAAAATGGAGCGCAGCTGGAGGAAAACAAAAATAGATGTATTTCATATTGCTTGGCGGGAATGTACCCTATCCTACAAAAAAGCATTAAAACTAGATCTGATTACTTTTAATCTCTTGTAGAAGACAACAAACATAACCCAGGAATAATGACTTTATTAACTACTTTACTTCCAAGATCGATACTATTAGAGATAGAATTCAGATCCTCTGAGAAACAATTCCAAACATTCTCTACTATAGGAGAGAAATAATTGTATAACTTGTTAAATCATCTAAACCAACATGTATGTTAGACCATATTTCATCTAAACCACGTAAAGAGGTTCTTCCAGAAGTCATAGATCCTCTTCTGACTAATATTAATTCATCATTGTCAATAGGATATGTCCCCAAACCTTCAAATTGGCTGTTATTAAGCCTCTCATAAAAAAAAAACACAACTTGACCCCAAAGAACTAGTTAATTACAGACTCAAATCTCCCTTTTCTGTCCAAGATACTAGAAAAGGTAGTATGCTCACAGTTATATTCCTTCTTAGAGAAAAATGGTATTTGTGAGGATTTCCAGTCAGGATTTAGACTGTATCATAGTACTGAGACTGCTCTAATTAGAGTTACAAATTACTTGCTCTTATCATCTGATGTGGTTGTATCTCTATCAGTGCCATTGGATCTTAACACTGCATTCGACACTACTGACCACAACATTCTTTTGAATAGACTAGAAAACTTTGTTGGCATTAGTGGAAGTTATTTAGCATGGTTCAAATTGTACTTATCGGACCGCCATCAATTAATTGCAGTGAATGAAGAGGTATCATATCAATCACAAGTACAGAATGGAGTACCTCAAGGCTCAGTACTAGGGCCGTTACTTTTCACACTTTACATGTAACACCTGGGAGATATAATCAGAAAACACAGTGTTAGCTTTCACTGTTACAGTATGTTGATAATACTCAGCTCTATATAGTAATCGCTCGGATTACAAAAGGGATAAACCACCCTTTACAATCCGATCGAAATTTTAGTCGGATCGAGCCGATTTGACGTGTTTACATGTGACATTTTTATTCTGATTGTGCTTCTAGTCCTATTACGATCGGATTAGAAGGGTCCATGTAAACGCAGCCATTGAAACAGTTGGTTCTTGTAAAGAGAAAAGCATAAATACTCTTAAAAGTAACTAACAAATCAAATATTTTATAGTTCTCGCATGCCTCATTACCAAACCACACTGACATGAGGTTTGACATGTCTAACAACCCCATATTTTTTGATTCAGAAGTTTTGAAATACACAAGTCATACGGACTACTCTTATGTTTTTTTCATAATCATAGTTATCACTATAAACTGTCATCAGATGGAAAAGAGCAGCATAATGATACTTCAAAATTTATTGTTTTATGCTGCATGAAAAATAAGAGCATATGAGTTCGAAGGGCCAGTAAATAATGGCAGAATTTGGATACCTTTAATGCCCACATTCTGTTAAAACTGGCATAAAGTGATTTGCCTACTTGGACATTTCTGAGGTCTTCAGAGCGGATGGAGCCGTCCTTATGTGAAGTCCTCAGGGACCCAGGTTGAGCAGGTTAATGTTTCACACAGAAACACACACACATACAGAATTGGATTGTAAGCTTTATTCAGTGGCAGTGTTCAGTGGGTTGTCGCCACCCCCGCACGCTCTCTGATAGACAAATAACATAATCAATCCTCAGTAGGTGAGAGAGATTAAATATGATTTCAGTAATGAGATCCCTTTGAAACTGTCAAAGAGAGGCTGTTTCATTCGAGGAATTATCACCTGGTCGCACCATTTACGTAGACATGTCCCCTACAAATGAGCACTCACCAATTAGTGCATTTTAAAGACCAGAAGTGAGGGAGAAACTCATTCTTATCTTTCTAAAGGACTAAAGTGTTTTGGTCCTCAGTCCTCACCTAGCAACAGAGTGTCAAGCATAAAATACAGATTTTATTTTCCACTGTCTGTCTAAATGGTTTATTTAGCTCACGTGTACATTTAGGTGCTGCAGCATTCACAATATATTTTGGGTTTGCAGTAAACATCATTAAAGAAAGCACTGAACACTCTTTCAAATGAACAAATATTCAGTCCAGTAGTTTTCTGCAGGAAATGCACATGGAATTTAAAACAGACAGGCAGCAATACCATCTGATGTGAACATCAACACATGAGATAGTTTGACAGAACACAAGCACACACAAATCCAATCCCTTTCCCAATCTTTTGTTGTCTGTAAAATGGCTGTTGGAGTCAAACAAATCAAAATGTAACCAGACTGCATCAAAACAGCTATGCAAAAAACAGGCTGTCTTAAAACTTGGCATGCTACATAGATAGACGGCATTTGTGGGCATCACAAAAGAGTTTTAAAACAGCCAAAATGTACAATACTAATGCTCACTCTCATACTAACAATAATACTAGTGCTATGGTAACACTTTACTAATCACGCTGACACCAACACATGCATACAAATACTATTACTAACAGCATACTAATACCCACTTTTCCTCAATGTAATGCTAATACTCTATTAATATTAATACTGTCTGTAAAAAGGCTGTTGAAGTCAAAGAGATCAAAGTGTGACCAGACTGCATGAAATAACCACACAAGACAGGATAAACACGGTCGCCGTGATTTTGCCAAGTAAGACATGTTCCTGGATCAACATCTTCTGATGATCCTGAATCAACATTATTGTCCAAAAATATAGACTTAACCCAATCCCTAAACCTAACACTACACATAATTTATTCCTAAAATCAGTGGGAAATGCTAGCTGATTAAAAAGGGTGTAGAAGCACCTAACCCTGATTGTAAGCCTAAAACAGATATTTTCTGAAAAGTTATATCTCAATTCTGATTGGTTAATTGGAATGTTGTTCCAGGATCAACAAGGATCCAGGAACATGTTGTACTTGATGAAATCACGTTCGCCGGATAAACACAGTCCGTGTCTCAAAACATAGTGTGCTGCCAAGCAAGACACAATTTGAGAGCATCACAAGATGCTTAATAAGTTTAAGTTTAAGTTAATAAGACCGCAAGAATTATACTAATGTTCAAGTTTATTCTAACACTAGTACTATGGTAACAGTCTACTAATAATCCTTACAGCACTGGTAGCTTCTGATACTCATCTTAAAACTAATGATGTTACTAAAACGAATACAAAACTAATAGCAGTTCCAAAGATCTTATTAACATTGACGTATACTAGTGATACGGATACTTGTGTATATGCTAATATTGTTGTTATACACACACTAAAACTATTGCTATTTCTAATAGAATTTGGAATACTTAGTGTATTCTCACACTAATACTAATAATAGTAAGCTTTTTCTGTTGGCAAAGGGGCTGTTAAAGTCAAAGATCAAAATGTGACCAGACTGCATAAAACAGCTAACGTTACGCAAGGCAGGATAAATAGAGGCTGTTTAAATAACTAGTGTGCTGCCTAGCTAGACAGCATTTAATAAGTTTTAAGACACAGCCAGGATGTACAATACATACTCATACTAATGCTCACACTGATACTAACACTATTAATAATGCTCATGATAATACTAGATATATTACTAGAACTACTATCAGAACTAAATTGTCTTACGAATTTATATAACCAATAGCAGTATGCTCCTATACTAATATAGCCTACTATGGCTATTATTCATGCAAATAGAAATACTAAATGTATGCTCATACTATACTATTACTATGGTTATTACTAATACTCACACTACTGCTGATACTAATGTGATTCCCTGTGCATATGCAGTTATTTAAGCACGCATGTTAACATAAGCTGAGGAGTTAAAGTTGCTCTACCTGTCGTCGCTCTGCCAGTCCCCGAGCAACAGGTCTCGGAACCGGTACCGCGGCGGCAGCGGCAGAACCTCCTTCTCCAGCTCCACCATAGTCACTCAGCAGAGCGCACGAACCGACACGGCGTGGAAATGCAAACGCGTCCGTCCTCGTTTATCCGTCCGCCGCGATTGTTTCAGGTCGCTCAAGTATAGAAATTGTTGTCATCACTCAGGAACGAGGGACACGGGTCTAGATCCAGTATCACAGCAGCGACTGAGCAACTGGTGCCTCGAGCTCAGCAGCTGAGACGAGACACGGCGCGTGCCTGGACATCCCGTCCATTGCTGACACAAGCGGTTTCAGTTACTGCTGCAGTGCATTATTTCACAATTGTCCAGTATTGATTAAGACATGCACTATTTTGAGGGGTGGGAGTGTTCATTTTTTATAGTAGGCTACATCTAGTTCTTGCAACCAGTCATTTCGTCTCCTGCATTGTTGAAAGACGCATGAGAAAAGTCAACTACGCTTTTTGCCTGATATATGTCAGTCAAAAAAGCATGCAGGTGATGAGAAACCTCATTTTTTATCACTGCCATAAACGATCCATTTCACAAGACATTGGCTTTAACAAGTAGCCTATAGTGCAGTGAAATGCACACTCAAACTGGAGAATGGGTCTGCATAAGCTGCTTGATGTGTGCAGAAAGTAAAGCATGACACCTGTTGCGGTGTTTGACATATTTGATCTGCATACATATGCCTTTTAGCATAATAATGTAAGTATAACCAAAGAAATTGTGTTGTCACATTGGATTTCAACCCTGGAACATTACCCAGCCCTCAGTGCAGCTCTGATGCTGTCAATAATAGCGGGTGTTTTTGAGCGCTCTGCCTCCTAGCGGCTGCCTGCGGGACAAGACCAATAAATCAATCGTGTTTATTAGCTCCTGAAAGGTTTAATATAGGCCTGGCCTACCCTCAATCTCAACTTTTAAAGGTTTTGATGGGCTTTTACAGGCACATCTGTTCAGTTGTGGCCTTAGAGAGATCATCATCGAACACAGTAAAAAAAAAACATTCAGGGAAAGAGCTAAGGGGATGTTATCAGATAAAACCATGGTAGTTAACATTAACATTTAAAATGTTGGAGCATTTTTTAATACTCCCATTCATTAAGGATGCATGAAATTGATCAAAAGTGACAGTAAAGACAAATAGATTGTTACAAAAGATTTATATTTTAATGCTGTTATTTTTAACTGTCTGTTCATTACAAAATGCCAGAAAAAAGAGCAAAGGGTTTCATTGATAATAATAAAAAAAGCTTCATCAGATCAATATATTAGAATGATTTCTAAAGGATCACATGACTCTGAAGACTGGAGTAATGATGCTGACAACTCAGCTTTACATCTTAATATTTTAAAATGTATTCAAATAGAATACAGTTAATTTAAATTGTATATATATATATATATATATATATATATATATATATATATATATATATATAAAATATTACTGTTTGTACTCTATTTTTTACCAAATAAATGCAAATTTGGTGAGCATTAGACACGTCTTTCAAAAACCTTCAAATTTAATGACCCAGACATTTGAATGGTAAGCGAATGTATGTCTATATTATTACTTTAAAATCTATCATGGGTTAAAATGTCCAAAATCCAATGATTGTATTCATGGTTGAACAAATTAGACTTGATTGGCATAGTGAATGACAAAGAATACAATTTCCTTTAGTTAAGTTAATTTAAACATCCATGCCGCCACTTGCCATTATATTAAAAACATAAAGGTGCAATAAAAAAATGTAAAAAATGCTATTCAAAAAATGTTTTCTAACATATTACATTACTGTAAATTTCACTAAATTTGGTGAAAGAATGTAGCAATTTGCCATCAAAATGCAAAGAGGATTTTATTTACAAAACAGCGATATTACACATATTATATGTTAAAATGTTAGTATATAAAAAAAAGAAGAAAAAAAAGAAACAAACATCCATAAAAAACAGCAAGTCTTTTTCAGTGCTCTTCATCTTCCTCAGGTAGGATGCTCAGCTGATGTCGATGTTGACGGATTGTAGTGCCTCTACAGCCCAGCTGGGGTACTGCTCAACGGATGCGAACATCCGCTTCATAAACGCTTTCACAAACTCAGGAAACCTCTGCTCTATGATGCTCTGACGCACTGACCGCATGAGGGCAAGCTGAGGAACCATACGGCGAGGACAGGAAGACAATTATAAACAACATTTCTAAACACTGGATTCAAAGCACGTGGTGGATATAGTCACCTGGTAAGAGATGTTATGGATGGTGATGTGATGCAAGGCTGCGGTGTCGCTCTTGAACAGCGCGTGAAGGTAAGCCCGACTGTGTCTGTCAGTGTCAAGACAAAGAAAAAAGAAACACAATAGGTTTATGGGATAAGAGGAGATTTAAAATGAATGATGAATTATTGTTTTAAGCACAGCGGGCAGCTGAACAGCAGCACACTGAAGCAGACAGATGTACCTCCTGCAGGTGGGACACTGGCAGTCAGGATCAATCGGCTGAAAGTCTTTAGCATACTGCTTCTGTTTGAGCTGCAGAGACCCCCAGGGAACTAAAGCCGAGCCAAATCTCTGAAACAAGCACACAGCCTCATTAACAATGGCAAAATAAAAGATTACTAGAAGCATCACTGGTTTAATTCTAGCTTCTATTACAATATTTCACAATATTACTGTATTTTGATCAACTAAATGCAGCCTTGGTGAGCATTAGAGACTACTTTGAATGGTACATCTAATAGAAAAGGGATGTCAATGGAAATCCATCACTTACTGCTGTTCGAGTCGGGAAAACACAGTCGAACATATCACAGCCCAAGGCAACACAGACCACCAGGTCTAGTGCATAGCTAAAACACATAAACAGGCTTAACACTTGCGAATAAAAAAAAAAAAAGCAGTTTCGGAGGAAGTGGGGCTCACCCGACTCCCATGAGGTAGCGGGGCTTTTCTCTGGGGAGGTGGTCTGTGCTCAGAGTCACCATCTTCCAGAAGTCATCCTTTTCCTCTCCCCCACTCAAACCTCCAACGGCGAAGCCTGGCACGTCACGCTTGGTCATTTCTGAGGGAAGAACTACATTTGTGAGAACGTAGTATGACGTAGTATGGAACGTAGAATGTGTATGGAGAACGGACTTCATACAGCCACTAAGCAAAATCACTGTGACACCTGCTGGTTAAAAGTCATTACCTGGAACCTGAAACTTTTGAAAGGTAGTGCGTTTTATTAGAATTTTAATAGGATTTTACACTGCTAATGCAATATTGGCACATCATAACAGACACACATTTGATGTGCAGCTTACCATCCAAACAGGCCTTGCGCAGTTTGGCATCAAGCCCCCCTTGAATAATGGCGAAGAGGTTCTGTCGATCTGGATTCTTATTGGCTGCGATGCAGCGGTCCAGCCAGCGCACAGAGCGGTGCATGGCCTCCTCCACCCGCGGCCCTTTCACCGTACTGCTCACCACGTCATCCAGCTGCATCATGATGTCTGAACCTGCACACAATGCAGAGTCGCAACGGTTTCAATGCATCTGTTGAATGCTCATGTTAAGAGATCTGTACGTTCCTTCATACCCAGGCTGTTCTGTATGGCGATGGACTGCTCAGGTGTGAGCAGGATTTCCTTTCCATCATAAGGGGAACGGAACTTGACTCCCTCCTCCGTCACCTCCGACAGCTCCACTAGAGACACCATCTGAAACCCTCCACTGTCCTATTTAAACAAACACAGGGGAAACACAGAAATTGGGGATTTCGATGAGCAAGACCAAATTCATTCATAGTGCAAGTGATTTTTAACCAGTGGGCCTCAGCAAACGTATAGAGGGTCTGAAGGATGATTTGTAAATACTCAAAGAAATTAAGTTATTAATATAAAAAAAATAAATGTTTAAAAACACACAAATCGATTCAAAGTGTAAAGTGCAATCATCTCCTCTATAAATGTTGTTTATCTTGAAGAACTTGAAGTTCTTGAAACCCCTTCACAAAATGAACAGTGCTGGGCTCATTACTTACAAACTGTAGTCTGTTTCTGATTACAGATTACCTACAAGTAACCTAGGAACCTGATCTAGTAGATTGCATAATTTAGGTACTTTTTTTTTATTTTTTACTTTTGACAATTTGTTTCAATGAGAATATTTTGAACAGTGTTGATATAAAAATACAAAGAGAAATAAAATATATATTCCCTTCTTTACTATGAAAAACATGAAGTGCATTAAACATCAGGGTTTTACCAAACTGGGGTTTGTGAGTTGTTGAAAAATTATTAATTGACTGGTAAAACTGTAAACCTAAAATAAAAAGTACATAAAAAAAAAAAAAAACCATTTGAACACTTTTATTTCATCAGTGTGACTATTAACATCAGAGAACAGTGAACATTCAAATTTGTTGTTAAATTATTGTAATAGTGACTTAAAATCTATTTTAAGTAATATTTACTATTCAAATAGTATTATTAGGGCTGCAACTAACGATTATTTTGATAATCGATTAATCTGTCGATTATTTTTACGATTAATCGATTTATGTACTTATATTTTAGTTTTTTCCATTTTTCCCCCAAAGTAAATTATTAATAAAGGGTCTTTATCATTCAGCATAGATTTTTAAGAGATTTTAATAATTTTGCATTGTCATATCCTCATCACAAATATACCTGGAGTTGTTTTATTATGTGTTAGTGATCCCTTGTCAAACTCTTCTGCAATCAAAACACTGACCCATACTCTAGCAAATTTCACAAGGAGATTTCAAATAATGTTTTCACCATGGCAGTCCTTAGAGCTCCTAAAGTAGTTTAACATCCCGAACAAAGCTTAAGGAATCTTTCAGAACATTTTTTCACGAAGAATAAGGATAAAACAGAATAAGATTGCAGTGCGTTGTATTTTATTATTTACTGGGAAACAGCTTTATAGCTTATGCTGTGAAATTGTAAACAATCCTTCGAATAAAGTGCCAATGGCATGAAACCTGAATGGAACTCACAATTTAAAGTAAAATCCATCAGAAGGTTGTCCAGAAAAAACGGACACACAAAAAACCTGCTGTGTGAAAAACAGCAGTGAATAGTTAGAAATAAAAGTGCATTTCAAATATCTTTAAACATTTACCTCTCTCATTCAGTCATAATTAGGCTGCACGACTGAATTATGAACTGGTAAATGACAAACTGATCACAGAACATGTTTGTAAAGCTTTAAATGTTAATTGTTAAAAAGCAATGTTATCAGCTTTTACAACTAAACATTTGCAAACAACATTGTACTGGAGAATCTGCACAAATAAAAGGCTTAGGGGCCGTTCACATATCGCGCCTAAAAACGCGTGGAAAACGCATAGACTGTGCGCACCGCTTTCTCCTCCTTTCCAAAGCGCTCGTGCAGAAGCGCCCCTGAGGCGTCTGCCTTTGCTAAGCAACCATGACGTGCTCTCTCCTTGAAGACGCGGAAATTTCAGCAAAGGATAAATGGATTTGCAGCTCTAAAAATCGCTTGCAGTAGCTCTGCTACTAAATTTATTTCAAAATGGGAATCCATATACAGCTATGATCAACTCGATGCGGTGCGGACGCGCCTGGAAAAACGGGTGCGTCGCGACCGCGTCGCTTCCATTATGAGCGCGCATACTGCGCGCCTACATTGGAAATAACGAACATGAGCGCGCAAAAGACGCGATATGTGAACGGTCCCTTAAACAGTTCAGTAGGCTAGTGCAGAGTTTACAGGTTAATCTTCTTTTTTGAAGGCTCAAAATAAAGTACTTCCACATCCTGCTGAATGCTGCAGAGTCGCCGTTCGGGAAGCACGTGACATAAAACGAGGCCAGCTATTGGCTATTCGCTACTTCTCCTGTTGTACTGGCTGAGTAAATACTCCGGTGGCTCATTACTGCCACACTTTGGTCACCGCAGATTTGAAATATGCACGAAATAAGCCGCTTACGGCAAATAAATTATTTAGCAACGAATCGATGACTAAATTAGTTGACAACTATTTTAATAATCGATTTTAATCGATTAAATCGATTCGTTGTTTCAGCTCTAAGTATTATATATATATATATATATATATATATATATATATATATATATATATATAAGTTCAAAAAATGTGTGAATAAAATGTAATCATGCAATATACTGTATAAAAAATATCTGATTATATGCATTTGAAAATGTCATCTAATTATAATCATTTTATTATTGGAATCTGATTATCAATGTTTCTGATCATAAAAAATATATAATAAAAATAAAAAGTGTTTGAAAACTAGTGTTTACTAGAAAAAAAAAATAAAAAAATTAATATTATATATATATATATTATTATTTTATTGAAACTGTTGGCGTAACAAATAAATAAATAAATATTAGTAGTTGTAGTAGTATGTAAATATGAGACTTCAAGTGGACAGACTGGTGTTTCATGCTGGCTTGATAATATTTACAATAAAAACAGATAATATGTATATTTTTAAGACTTTAACGTTACTCATTTCCATAACTTGTCCAATCTGCTCTATCCATCAAACGGACACTCTGCAAAATCTGTAGAAGAAGAACGCGAAATACACACATAATGGTATCCTACATTTGACTATTACTACTTCTGGTGTTTGGGTGTAGTCTGAGAAGAAGAAACAGAAGGAGAATGAGATTTACCGTTAAGAGATTTCTATTCCACTTCATGAATCCATGCAGTCCATTGGCTTTCTCTATTAACTCGGGACCCTGTTAGGACACGATAACAGTCAAGTAAGTTGTGCATTGATGAAACACTTTGACAATGTAAAGCGTTCCATCGCTCATACCGGCCTCATGCCCAGATGATAAGTGTTTCCCAGACATATCTGACAATCCAGATCCTCCAGCTGGTCCACGGTGATGCCTTTCAGGGTACCCTGCGTGCCCACGGGCATGAACACCGGGGTGAGGACAGCACAATGCGGGAGAGTAAGAGTGCAGGCTCTCGCCTTACTCACGGGACACTCCGCCACGATACGAAGAGCGAGAGGAGCAGCAGAGGACACAGCCTTCATTGATGCCATACTGTCTTCACACTCATGTGTGCTGCTGGGTATGGGCGCAGCCATTTTGAATAAAGAAGTCCGATTCACTTGGGAGTCACTCATTTGAATCGGATCTTTTTGATGAATCGGATGAACTAATACAAAAACCGCTCAGGGGTGCGTTTCCCAAGCAACTATATGGTTCGTAGAGTTCAACTGAACTGACAACCATAGTTAGCTAACGATGCTTTTGGAAAACGCAACCTTGAACAGTACACGAATCGGACTGAATCGATCCAAACGGTTCTCCGAGTCTCTAAATCACTGAACAGTATACCATCGTGCCTGATGCCTTCAACTCATAGATTTCAAATTTATAATTTGTAAGTATCAGATATTAGGGTTTCAAATGGTTAGTTAGTCAGTTTTATAAATTGAATCGTGCAAGAAATGACCACAACACGCAGTTAATCAAATTTTATTAATAATAAAAAATGGTAAATGCGTTATAAACAGAATATGTTCTTACCACTGATCTATAATAGAGAACCGATTCGCGGAAATGAGTCGGACTTTCCGACACAAGCGACGACTCAAGAGTCTCAGTATGTCTGACACCATTTTATCGTTCTAATCGAGAACAATAATAATGTTGCATGATTCTGCTTAAATATCGCATTTTTTACTAGTCGATATAACAAACTGGAGAGCCCAAACAATGTTTTAATAATGCTCTAATACTTAGAAAATTATGATTAAAATTTATTAAATTGAAATACGTTTAATTTATTCATGTTTTTCCTGTAGTAATTATACATGCGTATTATTATTATTAAAATCAGAATTATAATTTGTATTGTATATCCCTACGTTCAAGTGTTCTCGTTGAAATTAAATTGACACGTGAACCGTCCAATGGAACCGTTTGCAGCAGAAACGAAGATCGAGCCAATCAAAAGACAGAACACACCAGGAAGCGCTCTGTCGGACCAATCGGCTTTCACGACATAAGGAAGAGAGACCCTCACCGGTGGAGGTCGGATGTCGCCTGACCGGATGATAGCAAGAAGTTTTGTTTTATGAGTTTACGAATGGTTGATCCTCAGATCAGTGCACGGATCTTAACGAATACGCGGCATCTGTCCGTCAGCGAGTGTTTGATCAGTTATTTGTCTCAGACAGACTGATCTGGAAGGGTTTGAAGGGTGGAAACTGAGCATTTGAAAGTAACCCGAGCGCCCTGCTGCCGCAAGCCCGTTCCTGCGCGCGGAGAGACGGTCAGAAACCATGGGCAACCGGGGGATGGAGGACTTGATCCCCCTGATCAATAAACTCCAAGATGCTTTCAGTTCCATTGGCCAAAGTTGTAACTTGGATTTGCCGCAGATCGCCGTGGTCGGAGGACAGAGCGCCGGAAAAAGCTCGGTGCTGGAGAATTTCGTCGGGAGGTTGGTTACTATGTTTGATCATTTCACTTCGATCGCGTGCAAAAGCTCAACTCGCTGTAGTTATGTTTTTCTAACTTAATAAGACGACAAACGTCTCATTTGTTACTTTCCAGCAGCGTTTTTTATACTCGCTGCTCGATCGAGTCACTCGTTTGGGTTGTCATTCACAAACGGGAGTTACGCAGTTAACGTAAGCCGCCTCTCGCCGTCACTCATTGAGCCGAAATGGGCGTAAAGTGAGAGCGCAGCGCAAAATGGGGAAGTTGGCGGAACACACACACACACACACACACTGATTAAGTTATAGCCGTAGTGTCCTTGGGAGTTGTATTGTGCCATATAGGGGAATCAAAACCTCTAAGATATTAATTTGCTGTGCTTAAGGCGTTGAAGTCATTTCCTCGTTCAAACAGCGAATACACTGACACTTAGTTCCCTGTCTGGACGTTGACGTTATGCTTTTTGTGTACATGTCCTTATAGAAAATTCTGGCATGCAGGTGGTAATAGCACTGTAGTTTAATATATAACGTGGTACTAAATGACACCGGTATCGCGATATTTGCATAATCCTCAAATGAGCCTAATGGAACACCCTGCCGTGGTAGATGTATAAAAACGTAGTTCCTATTTATGATTACTTTAATAAGAATTAAGCACATTTACCCCCAAGCTGTAATTACTAAAACATCAGAATGTTTACATCTGAAAACATTTAAAATAGGTTCCTCCTGGTACACTTCTGTGTTTTCTTTGTTTGTCTGTTAAAATCAGAACAATTTTGAAGCAGTACAATCACATATACATATTTTGCAATTTAAATAAAATGTAAGCATTAATTTCATATTTGCACTAATAGGAATTATTATTATTATTATTATTATTATTATTATTATTATTAATAATTCATGTAAAATATTGAAACCGTCCTAAATAGCCAACATATATTATGACTGTAATGCATGGTAATGTTCACTTTCGAAGGTTATTTAATTAGATTATCATTAGATTATCATTATTGTAATACACTTCTATTTTTTCTACTTTAATCCAAATAATTTGTAGTCTGTACAACCACATATACATACTTTGCGATTTAAATAAAATATAAATATTTCCACATTAAAGTAACGAAATTATTCTCATAGAAATAAAAATAAAAGTGTTTAAAAATAATTTATATATATATAAATCCTTTAGAATCAAACATTGCATTGATTGCAATAATGCATTACAGTCTCTCTCTATAACTGATTATAATATCCTGAATAGGAATGGTTCGTTCCTGCCTACATAGTATAATACTTTAGATTTATAAAAGGAATACATACTGTTATTCTTAATGAGATAATATCTGCACATTTCAAATCAGTAATACTCAGTACTGTACACAAGTACTTATCTTCTGAAAAAGATGTTAAATGAACTGTATTCTGTATACAGGTGACCTTGAGTTTTGTGTGCCGCAGGTCGCTGTAACCACCTGTTTTGCAGTAATCATAGGTCAGTGCCACACCTGTGTCACACGCAGCAGACTCCAGCACTGACAGGCCTCTCATGCTTGGACAGATGATGTTTGTTACTGTCAGTTTTACTTTGTCATCAGATAAGTTTGTGATCTGTACCTTCCTGCATTCATTTCCTCACCACAGTCTCCTCGATGCGGCTGCTCTGTCTCAGGTCCAGTTTGAATGAATTTTGTCGGACTGAGTGGCTGAAATGTAGTTTTCATTTCCCATGGATGGATGCGGAGGTTCATCTCTGGAGAGCTTGTGAATGCATGTATTCATTTTCATCAGTGAAGTTGATTAGTCATGTTGTTGACCAGAGCATGTCTCCATTTTAAGATTATTGACATAAAAATTATTCTGTTTGCCGTTCTGAAATCTTCCGATAGTCTTGTTGATGGATTCTTTTTTTTTTAATGAATTTTGGGTTGATTTCATTTCGGAAATTGCAATGGCAAAAATGCAGTAATTAGTAAATGCTGTCAAGCCAATTCAGGTCCGTTTTTTTTAGCTCAAAATGCAGAACACATGATAAAAGCAGGTTTTGTGTGATATTCTTGCGAAATAAGCTACAGTCTTGTTCTTTCTCAATGGTAGTACTTCTGTCTAATATTTCTGTGGTAATTTGTTGTTTCATATGGCAGTGTAAGGTGGTGTGGTTAAACCCACAAGCCTTCACTTTCACTGAGGGTGAAGTTTTGTTATAGTTTCCAATATTATTATTAATATTCCTCTCATTTCATAAGTTTCATAAGCCTGAGTCATCTCCTCAGAGTTGTATATTTCTGTAGAAACCAATAGTGGCCTTAATTTTTTGGAATTACATTTGAATTTTGGAATTTTTTTAGAATATGAAAATAAAATGTACTTGGAACGCGTCAGGTTCACTATGGACCCTTTTCACTGACTTGAAGCATTTCAAGTTCCTAACATTGTATTGTGTGTGTGTGTGTGTGTGTTTTTTTTTTTTTTTTTTTGAATCCACCATTCTTTGTCTTAATTTCCTTGGAATTAAATGACAGAAAATGGCTGATGGAGTGACAGCAAATTCGACAACTTTCCCTCTCTGACCAACATAATCAATCACTCTACCCCCTCCCTCCTCTCTCTCTCTCTCTCTCTCTCTCTCTCTCTCTCTCTCTCTCTCTCTCTCTCTCTCTCTCTCTCTCTCTCTCTCTCTCTCTCTCTCTCTCTATATATATATATATATATATATATATATATATATATATATATTTTACCAACTCAGAAATAATCACTGTCTTTGAATTGTCTGACAGGTTGACTGCCATGTCTTTGGAGGACAGGTTTCAAACTAAATGGATGAAGTCGCTAACAGAATCTTTAAAAAGACTTGTTGAGCTTTAAGCCTCGTACACATCAGGACGATTATCGTGCGCCCTTATGGCTGATGTTCTTTGACATGTCTTTTGTGTTCATTCCCAAGCGATTTTCACTGGCGATGAGCCGATTGAATGTGCAAATTGACTCCCTGACATAAGATAGCTTTCATTTCTAATGAAGAATAGAAATACCCCGGTACACCTCAAATCCGATAATGATGGTGAGAACAAGCCTTTAGGCTACGTTTACACAACAGCGATGTAGTCAAAAACTGAAAAGTTTTTCCCTTGCGTAAAAAAAGAAAAAAAAAAGTTTACACGTATATACATCATTTTCAAAACGATTCATGTTTACAAATGGCTAAAAATGCTGTATTTTTTATGCCAGGCCAGTAGTTGAGGCTGTCACATTGTTAGTAAACAGTACCTGTAGGAAAGCGAAAAATTACCGTATTTTCTGGACTATAAGTCGCACTTTTTTTCATAGTTTGGCTGGTCCTGCGACTTATAGTCAGGTGCGACTTATTTAGCAAAATTTATTTGACATGAACCAAGAGAAAGCTCTATTCTGCTCAGTGCTCCTGTAGTCTACACAGAAAACAGAGCGCCCTTCGTGGCTGTAGACGGTAGTGTTTTCTCTTGGTTCTTGGTTCTAAATAAATGCGACTTAGTCCAGTGCGACTTATATGTTTTTTTCCTCATCATGACGTATTTTTGGACTGATGCGACTTATACTCAGTATCAGGACTTATAGTCCGAAAAATACGGTATATGTTGTATATGATGTCTCTCCGCTGTTGGTTGTAATATTGATGGAGTGAAACCACACATTGCTGAAGAAGCATTAGCAAACTCTTGAGCAGCAACAACAGTACCATGTACTCCACCATTGTTGTGTATGTTTGTTCACGCTTGCCTTTAAAATCGCCACATACTTCGCATATCAACATACCGTCACCATTTTCAAAGATTCCTGGATTGGGTGTTTACACAGAAACGATAATCATTCTTTAAATGTGCGTCACACCCACAAGATTGTGTAGGATACATGTCCTGAAAGTCTTTCCATTTACATCCACTGTTCAGAGGTTCTTATGGCCATGGAGAACCTGGAAATACCAGGGAATTTTAACAACGTTTTCCTTGACCAAAATTTAGCAAATTTTTAAATGATTAGTCGGGCAGTCTCACAAATGATTAATTAGTGAAATCTGTCTGAAATATAAAGATTTTTGAAATACTCTCCAACCAAAGAAAACTGATGAAAATGTATAAAAATTATAATTTTAAATACTAACGCTGTTTTTCTTTTACATTTTAATCAGGGCATTATTTGACCCATTTTTAACCGTTTTCTTTTTGGGAACTTCCCGGTAAGGGAGATTTGATTTTTTTTTTTACGTGTGTGTGTGTGTGACTGTGGTTGTTTTGATGGAGGCAGGGCAGGGTCACCTGACACCTGTCTGCTCATCAGGAATTTCTGGAAGCTCTCATTTCTAATCACAGACTTTATCAAGCATTCCAGAGTTCATCTATTTCACCTAAAAGCCTATTGTGTTTTAAATGATGTTTGCATTGCTCTCGTAGGTATGTGCTAGTGCTGCTGTGAGAGTTAAGTAAACTTAATTGGTCGTTGTTTATGAGTCTTTAGTTGTAAGACTATAAGGCTCAGAGGAACAGTTTCCTGGAAGAGGCTGTGTCTCACAGGTCATGTTATTTGAAATCACTCGCTCCAGTTTATTGAGTTTACTTAAAGTGTGGGCTTTTACATGTATTTAACTTAGTTTACTTGCAGTAGAAGCACGGCTCTCTGAAAAACAGTTTTTTTTGGTTTTTAAACCATGTTTCTGATTTTATCATACTGTGACTCAGCACTTGCCTTCTCATGACTCAACAATAAGGATTGCAGTTACCATTTCTGGTCAAAATTCCAGTGACTCACAAAAATCTATGACATTTATTATATAGCTAGCTATTTAATGGTTATAGTTCAGGATGCATGATATTTTTGGACTGATGTTGGAATCGGCCAATAATGGCTTTAAATATAAATATCGGCATAGGCACAATATGAAAAACTATGCCGATGTGTCTTGCCGATAAGAAGAATACGTCATCTCACATGTGCTCAGGGAGTCCTAGTGATTAGATTACGTTAGCATTGTGGCTCATTCTTGAATCAAATTATTGTCTGAATGATGATTAGATTCCCTGTTTTGGATCACTGCATTTAATCTGTGAAAGCACGTACAAAATGACACGTTCGGTCATGGTGTATGATAGAGTCGACAGTAAAAGCACATCCCGCGGCAGCAGTATCGCATCAGGGTTAGGCTGCCTCTGCTGTTACTGCACGTGCTAGTGACTGTTGACTTTCGGCTGACTGTTGACATAGATTCTCAAATTAAATGTGGAGATCCAATCCTTGAGGCAAATGTTTGCTTCAAGAATGATCAAACTGCTGACATGATCTTATTGCTAACATACCTTGCACACATGTGAGTTACCTTTAAAGATCAGATAATATCATGCATCCCTATATCAGAAGTTTTATTCCATCCTTCAGACATTCTATAACTGACTGTGTTTTCATTCAATTTGTATCATAAAATCACTTTGAGATGCACATGATATAACGTATTGGCCCAGTAAGGCAAGTGATAGTTCTGTTCTGTCAGCTCGAAACTCTCTCACACCAGCCCCACACAGAGTCTACTGAATGTGTAGAGAGGAAGAGAGATCTCGTATGGGAACCATATTTGAATAAATAGCCACTGGAGCACAGATGACATGTTCTGATAAACAGTGGCTGTTCAAATATAATGATAAAAACCGCAGTGATACCTTAGTGCTTTAGCATTCTCTCTGTCCTTCTGTCAGGCCTTTAACCACCATACTAACATTTAGACAGCTGGGAATTAACAAACAAAAGCACTATTCATCTCACGGACACAATCAGACCTCAGTAAACATTAGTAAGTTACACATATTAATTAGCCCAATCCACGTCACATCTGCCGTTATACAACATGCCAAGTATAACGAGACCAACGTTGCGGTTCTTGGTCAAATTTCATCCTGCCGAACTGGGTTTTCAAGATATTTCTCCAGCGCTGGTGGTTAGATCCAATCGCAGGCCAGCGCCTCCATCTTGGGTGTTTATTGTGGGGCTGATGTAATTGTTCTGCGTGACTTCTGCTATCTGGCTCCGCCGGCTGCTTTAGGAGGGGCTGTTGTTCAGTTTGCTGCGCTCACTATGGGAGGAGTATAAAACTGGAGCGGGAACCTCGTGAAAGGCAGGCAGATCATGCTGATAATGCCACGGGCTGTTTGTGACAAATGTGCTGAGGAAACTGAACCCATCAGTTATTAATTATGAATTGGAGGAGACAAAGGAAGTTGTTGTTTTTTGTCATTCCATATGTTGTTAATGGTGAGAGACGCTTCACAAACAAACAGCTTACCATTGAAAACTAAAGAACCCTGTCCAAAAGATATTGTACTTTACACTACCATTTTCAAGCCTCTCACTGACACTTAGAAATAAACAGCCTGGTTTTGCAACTGTACCTTTAAGACTTCTATTTGTCAATGTCTTTGTTTTGATTGGCTGACCTCTGTTTGTAGTTCATGCGGTTGTTCATCTGGGCACTGCACTATACTGTAGGTACATCATCTTGGGTTGGATAGGTGTTCCAATTCATACATTATTACGAAGACCTACAAATAAAAATTCTGTGAAGATCATGTACTCTCCTTCATTCATGTTGACTTTTTCTATTGTTCTACAGAAGACATATAGAAAATATTAGTTTTTATTATTATTTTTTTTTTTAGAAAATACAGGTTACTATTTTAACCTTTTTATACTGATAAATATATAATAATTAAAACAATATTACAAAGAATAAATATATCTCAAAAAGCATGACTTGCATAGATACATTCACTGTATTTGTTTTCATATCATTCATTTTGCACATTGAGGATGATGTGGATATATATATATATATTTTTTTTAATAATAATTATTATTATTTTAAATATAGAAAATAAACATGGGTTTTTATCTGTTTAACAAATAAGCTAATTCACATTAATCAATTAGTTGCAGCCATGCTTTGGTGGGAGGTCAAACTTGGCTTATTAATAAAGGTCTAGTTGAAATATTCTGCATGCAGCTCACTTCATTGTGTTTCCTCCTTCCTCACAAATATAGATGTGCTTTCATCCAGCGTTTAATGATTAAGTCATCACGTTGAATATCTATAAAAGGCACACAAGGTCTGATTTGTTCCCTTCAACCTGAGAGCATACACAAGAGGAAACTGATAGTTTGGGCCATATTTCATGGAGGTAAAGCTCTAAAGCTCTTGATTCTACTGTGTACTTGCTCATATGAATATTAAACATACTTCCTCTATAGTGTAAGTGTATCACTTGTAGTAATAAGACCATAACCAGTGTACCAGTGGCTCCTCATTGCCATTGTTAGGTCAATAACTTTAGTTACTACCAAAATTAGTTTAAAGGTTTCTATACTTTTTCACTGCCTTAACAGATAATTTTCTGATTGGCTAAAACCCAATCTAACCCTTGCTGTCACAAAAGACAGATGTGATTACTCCGCACATTCATTTCAGTGATATCCATCAAGTGGCAGGGACATTTCATAGCAGGTGTTGAAAAAAAAAAAAAACCTTTTCTGTTGATTTTGAGATGAATATGTGTTTGCTCCATCATGTTTAATGAGTGAACTCCGGCGAGGTGCACTCGATTTTGGCTAATGAGAGCAGGCGATTAGTCCTCCTCTCCCGCTGGTGGAGTGAGACTCACACTGGGAGTAGCTGAAGTCTGTCTCTCCTGCTCTCTTTCCACTCTCTCTGCGCCGCTCTGCAGTTTTGCATGCATAATGGATGAAATGATACACAATCTGCTCAGCCTCCTCTATCATTTAAAGGCCATGAATAATGGACAGCAGCCCACCTGCCTGTTTGCACTGGAAAGAAGTGAGAAACGAAGCCATGAGTCTTCTGAAGCGCTCGCAGCGTATTGCTTCCTGCAGTGTGGATATATGTTCTTATTAGCAAAGCACTTCAGTCCACTGCGCATGTGTGTATTTACAAGCCATCTTTTTTTCCTTCATTTATTTAGATTTTCTAAACATGAACCGATTGGATTTATAGTTGAAGATACCAACTATATTGGTATTGATGATATTAGTTATATATACTATACAGATATCACCATTAATATGAATTCTGTGTCTCTTATTAATGAAAAGATTCATGCCGCAAGCGAAACAGAACAAGGTTTTTTCCAAGTAAAGTATGCCGAGGTTATGCAAGACTGCATCCATCATACAATGCAATTTATACGTGGAGAGAATTAGGAAATAAAAATAAAATAAAAGAATATATGGAGTACAAAAACAGCAAAAATATAATAACAATAAATAACAATATGCAAAATTTTGGAATAATTAAGCTTTTGTGTGTGCATATATATATATATATATATATATGCTGCTTTCATCTTAGAGACTTGAAAAAATTTCAAGTTTACAGTTTCAACAAAAATGTCTTTCCACTGTTAAACTGGACATTCAACTGTATATTGATACCAAAAATAAATGCTTCTTGCACAGCAAACCAGCATATTAGAATGGTTTCTGTAGGATCATGTGATGAAAAAATTTCCTAGTACTGAATAATGATATAAATAGTAGTCAAATGAAGCAGTCAAATGAATACGTATTTACCGGACATCATTTTCTGTATAAATGAGTGCATGTGTGTATGTGTAGGTGTTGGGCTTTGAGTGGGTGTAAGAGAGTGTGAAGACTGCACACGGCTCTGTGTGGCCTGTTTTCATTCACCCTTCTCCCCCTCCAGGCGTTGGCTGTTGTCATACATCAATGTGCTTCATGCAGCCAGACGGTGCCGTCTTCATAGGCCACACTTTAAAGCTCTGGCTTACTTTTGCATTTGGCTGCATGATATATTAACAATAAAATATTGTGGAATGGCGTAAGGTGACTGAATTGATGGTGCCGGCTTTAATTTAAATATATGTATTTTGATGGCTTTAAGCATAGTTTTAACATGCATTAGAGTTTCTGACACAGTGTTCAAGTGTGTAAGAACGGCTTGGTTCATTTACTGTGAATCGAACCATTGAAATTGAACACACAGAGCTGAGCATCTCTTTGTGTATGGGCCTTCTTTTGTTGTGTAGCGGTGTGTGTGTGTGTGTGTGTGTGTGTGTGTGTGTGTGTGTGTGTGTGTGTGTTTAAAGGATGGTCTGTCTTTCTCCTCGGGCTCTGCTGCATTGTGCATTAGGTGGGCTGGTGATTTCTGGGAAAGGGTGGCTGGATTCATAGCTGACTGCACAAGCTTTGATCAGGACCAGATGTAGAGCAGGATCTCCTGGAGAGGAAGGCTTACTCATTAAGACAGACTGTGATTAGACTCCTATTGAACATGCAGACACGCTTTCAACCCACCCACAGCACGTGGGATGCCATCAAAGCTTCCCATGTGGAAAAAGAAACATCATTGGCATTTCATCATGTGTTTTTAAACTGTTCCAAAGTCTGAAAATACCGGAAACAAGTAAATGAATGCAAATGTTCATAGTTGAAACAATGTTGTCTATGGACAGTTTTATATTTCTGGATGACTGTTGTCATGGTTGATGACAGTTTATTGAAGGTAAAATCCCATGCCTTTTTGCATGAAGTTTTTGTTACGAAGACACAGCTGCCATTTTCTAAGGTATGTGGTTAATGGTTAGTTCATCCGAAAATAGAAGTCTTGTCATCATATACTCTCACATATTTTTTTATAGGGTTGCAAAAAGGTGTTTCCAGTAAATTTTCAGGATTTTTGGTAATATTCCAGTGATATTTGGAAATTTACCAGAAATTGTCCATCCCTTTGCCAGCCTATGTTTTCCAAACTTTTTTCTCTCTAAGAATATATTTTAAAGAATCTTAGTAACGAAATAGTATTGTTAACTACTGACTTCCATTGTGTGGATAATAAAAACACTATCTGGATTAATCGTGTCTGCGCGGTGTGCATGGAAAACATTTGCTGGTCATGTCTTGAACAAGGGCCGGTCACACGCAACGTGTTTTTAAAACAATTGCATTCGTAAAAAAAGAAGTTGCATTCAATCCTTAGCTGGCTGTGCTGATTTAAATCTAGTGTCTCGTGTAGCAAGTTCAGTGACGCAGGTATTGAAGATTCTCTCTGGCCAATCTAGGTGTCACATTTTGGTAATGGTACAGCTCACTTGGATCCTCAGACGAGGTGGTACTGAAAAAAAATGAGGGTATGGTGGGTATGGTGCCCAAAGCATGAATCCTTATAAAGGAAAACGACTAACGATTCATAACACTGCGTATACACCAGATGCGAGCGGCACGGTATATATAATCAGTTATGCTGTCTACACTGGATGCCGTGCGGCATTACGCCACAAATCCCTTACTGTAAACTGCTGCCGTGTTCTATTTATGACGTGCTTACACACATTTCAGATGATTTTCAACGGTGGCTTTGTCGCGTCGAATGTAGACAGTCTTTAGTTGATGCGGCGTGGCGCTACACGACTATTGTCGCATCAGAGTTATGTTAGACACGGTGTAAGGAGAGATGACCGAGGACATTGGCGAATTATTTGCAGATCCTCAGTACCACTAACAAACATATAACCATGTAAAATGTGTGATGAGTACTGCCGCTCCATACTATAATCAGTGGTTCTCAATTCCAATCATCGCGCCCAACGGCTCTGCATATTTTGCATGTCTCTTTGTTAACACACCTTATTCTGATAATCAGCTCATTAGAAGTGAGCTCCGTGCATGAACTGTGTTCCCATTGACATGGTCCCTACACACGTTCATTGGTCTGATACCGAGCAGTTAAAAAATTATTAATTTTATTTAATTTTTTTATTAAATTAATTGGAAAAATGTCAACTCAAATACATTTAAAATGTGTTGGGTCATTTTAATGCACTATATAATAGGGCTGGATGATTATGGCCTAAAATCAAAACCTCGATTAATTGAACATTTTGCCTCTATTATGATTATTGAATGATTATTTTGTTTTGGTTTTTTTTTTTTTTTTTTTGCCCTCATAGTTCACTGACAAGGTTTGTACTGTAAATATGATTGACTATCAGCAGTTATTTTCTCTATGTTCGTAACATTTCTTACTAGGGTTGGGTATCATTTGAATTTTATCGTTTCTGATACTTATCGATTCCTAGTTTCAATTACAATAAGATAAAAAATCCAATATAAAAAAATTAAGTCAAACATTTTTACAAAGCATTCTGTTGCAGCTGAACAACATGAGCAAAAATAAGCAGCCTACAAAACACTGCAAGAGGAATTTTGCCTGTGATAAAAAAAAATACCTTAGCAAAAACAACTAGATTTATATACATTTCAAATATTAAAGTGTTAAAGACAAGTAATAAGATAGGTCAGTAATAAGAAAGGAACAAACAAATCAATTAGCAATTTCATAAATACAACTAAACTAAATTTCAGGTACAGAAACTGTAATTAAAACTTTAAAAACACTGCATAGTTTTCTTTTTATAAATAAAATGAAGATTAATCAAGTAAAGTTATTAAATATTCAGTCAAGATCAGTGAATGATTTTTTGTTCTTTGATTAACATTAATGACAGGCAGCGCGTTTATTAGGCTGTTGTCTCTTTAAGCAAAAATACTGCACGTGTGTTTTCTTTCTCATCTGTTTATGTTCACGTAAGACAAAAACGGCTGCGTTTATGATGATATACTGATGTAACGTTAGTTTTCTGTATCGTAGTTTTCGACTCAACAACCTTTTCTACAGTTAAAAAACAGTCCGAGAACGGGCACAAACCGG
This sequence comes from Carassius carassius, assembly GCF_963082965.1. Classification (NCBI taxonomy): domain Eukaryota; kingdom Metazoa; phylum Chordata; class Actinopteri; order Cypriniformes; family Cyprinidae; genus Carassius; species Carassius carassius. Next base: position 43,130,010 of record NC_081755.1, on the reverse strand, counting down.
GAACCTGCAGCGCGACCGCCGACCGCTACTCTCTGTGCATGCGCTTGTGCTTCATGTGCGCTGCACACAAATATGCTATAATACGTTTTGAGATTCTAAGCTACTTTAGTGATGAATCACAGGACAGCGCTAACAACTAGTTTCTGTGTTCCTCTGTGCGTGCGATCTTCATAGATACTGTTTATATGAGTGTTCGTGCCACAATGCAGCTGCGCGAACATGGTAGCTCGATATAAGAATACACATCTGTTCATCTAATCGCTTGAATGTCCAAACCATAAAACAAATACAACTGACAACTTTAGTGAAGACGCAAGGCTCACCGCTCACACCGCTTTGCTTTTATGCCACTGACTGGAGAGTCATGTGGCTACACACGCGCTAGTATGCTTTTAAGGGGGAAGTGTTAACAGGATTAAAAAACCGAAATAACCGAAATGGGAAAATTACGTCGGTTAGAGGTTATGAATTTCGGTTTTGATTATTTTTCGATTAATCGTCCAGCCCTACTATATAATAACACTACTATTTTGTTTATAGCTAGCTAACTAAATAATAACATATAGCATATATATTTGAAGGTAGCTCTATCGCCCCCTTTGAGTACCAGAGTCAAGAGCATTACTCATGTACAGAAGGTGTGTTCACAATGTTTTGGCCGTGTATTTGTGTCTGTTTTCACATACTTGGAAAGAGAACAATTTTGGATTGAATGTCTGCCTCATTTTCATTGATATTATTAAAAATGTTTAATCTTTTTTGTCCTCCGTGCTGCTTATTAGATCTGCAAATATGTTGGAGTATAAGGACTGAAATTGCCCTGCTGTCAGCTCACAGTTTGATCTCAGAGGGTGTTTATAATGTGCCACAGTGTTATTAAATGCACCCTGATTTGGCTGTGAGATACGGCCGTGGCCATTCATTTGCAAAGGCGCTGCGGCCTCTTAGGAATCAGGGGCCTTCAGAAGATGCTACCATGTTTTAAAATTCATTGCTACAAGGGGCCAGATAGCATCTTGGTTTGTGTGTGTGTTCTGATATGAATTCAAAGAGGTTGCCCCTAAACATTTGCCCCCTTACTCATGAATAATTTGATCAGTCTTGTCCCCCCTGAAAATTGAGCTTGATTGCTATGAATGACTCAAGAGTGTTTGTCTCTCCTTCACCCATATTCACTTTCTCTTTCTCTCTCTTTTTCTAGGGATTTCCTTCCCCGAGGCTCCGGCATCGTCACCCGCAGGCCTCTCATTCTGCAGCTAGTTAACAACAAAGCTGGTGAGTGTTGATGAGTGCAGCACAACCAAACAAAGCCTTCTCAGGTGTTTTTTGTATGTATGCGGAAGCTTGAAACCACATGCTTTCATGTGTATTCATGCACATTGCCCATAGTGTCTATGCTGGAGCTAAAGAGGAGTGACTTTTTTTTTTTTTGATGAAGTGCTACACAATAGAGCAGTGGTTTTCAAACTTTTTCAAGAGCGACCCTTTTTTTTTTTTTTTTTTTTTTACGCGACCCATAGGCATATTCTTAAGCTAAGTTTAAGAATAACAATAACAACCGCTTTTGATGATGCACGTGCACTGGATGATCATTGACGCGATTGCAATGCAAAGTTGATTCTGCACTAATTTGATCTAGCTATGGGATGCTCATTAACCTGATAACCATTAACCATCATAAGAATTTTACATTTACATTTACATTTAATCATTTAGCAGACGCTTTTATCCAAAGCGACTTACAAATGAGAACAACAGAAGCAGTCAGGTCAACAAGAGAACAACAACAGTATACAAGTGCCATGACAAGTCTCAGTTAGTCTAGTATAGAACGCATTAGGTTTTTTTTTTTTTTTTTTTTTTTTTTTTTAATTAAAAAGACAAGAAAAGGAAAAGTGCTAGTGTTAGTTGGTTAAGTGCAGGCGAAAAAGATGAGTCTTTAGATGTTTCTTGAAAATGAGTAAAGACTCAGCTGTACGAATTGAGATTGGGAGGTCATTCCACCAGCTGGGGACAGTCCAGGAAAAGGTCCTTGAGAGTGATTTTGAACTTCTTTGGGATGGTACCACAAGGCGTCGATCACTTGCAGAGCGCAAACTTCTGGAGGGCACATAAGATTTAACCAATGAGTTTAGGTAAGTTGGTGCCGTGCCAGTGGTCGTCTTGTAGGCTAGCATCAGTACCTTGAATTTGATGCGAGCAGCTACTGGTAGCCAGTGTAACCTGATGAGGAGCGGAGTAACGTGAGCTTTCTTTGGCTCATTGAAGACAACCCTCGCTGCTGCATTCTGAATCAATTGCAGAGGCTTGACAGTACATGCAGGAAGGCCCGCCAGGAGAGCATTACAATAGTCCAGTCTGGAGAGAACAAGAGCTTGGACAAGAAGTTGGGTTGCTTGCTCTGACAGGAAGGGTCTAATCTTCCTAATGTTGTATAAGGCAAACCTGCAGGACCGGGTAGTTGTAGCAATGTGGTCTGTGAAGCTTAACTGATGATCCATCACAACTCCTAGGTTTCTAGCTGTCCTCGAAGGAGTAATGGTTGATGAGCCCAGCTGTATAGAGAAGTTGTGATGAAGCAATGGGTTAGCTGGAATCACCAGGAGTTCTGTCTTTGTAAGGTTAAGCTGAAGGTGATGGTCATTCATCCAGCTAGAGATGTCACTCAGACAGGCTGAAATGCGAGCAGCTACCGTCGGGTCATCTGGTTGGAATGAGAGGTAGAGTTGGGTGTCATCAGCGTAGCAGTGATAAGAAAAGCCATGCTTCTGAATGACAGATCCTAATGATGTCATGTAGATGGAGAAGAGAAGTGGTCCAAGTACTGAGCCTTGAGGAACCCCAGTAGCAAGGTGGTGTGACTTTGAAACATCACCCCTCCAAGACACACTGAAGGATCTGTCAGAGAGGTAGGACTTAACCCACAGGAGTGCTGTTCCAGAGATGCCCATCTTTCTGAGGGTGGACAGGAGAATCTGGTGATTAACAGTGTCAAAAGCAGCAGAAAGGTCCAGTAAGATGAGTACCGAGGATTTTGAAGCTGCTCTTGCTAGTCGCAGGGCTTCAGTAACCGAGAGCAGAGCAGTCTCAGTTGAGTGGCCACTTTTGAAGCCAGATTGGTTGCTGTCCAGGAGGTTGTTCTGTACAAGGAATATAGAAAACTGGTTGAACACAGCTCGCTCAAGTGTCTTTGCAATAAATGGAAGAAGGGATACCGGTCTGTAGTTTTCAAGAAGCGCTGGATTTAGTGATGGTTTCTTGAGCAGTGGGCTTACCCGAGCCTGCTTGAATGCTGAGGGAAATGTTCCAGAGTGAAGAGAGGAGTTGATAACGTGAGTAAGCAAAGGTATGACTGAAGAAGAGATCGCTTGAAGGAGGTGAGTGGGGATCGGATCAAGTGGACAAGTAGTAGGATGATTGGACAGGAGAAGTTCGGAGACGTCCATCTCTGAGAGTGGGGAGAAGGAGGAGAAAGAGTGTGCATCGGTCATTGTGAAGTTGTCCTCAGTCTGCGGTGTGGAGAATTGGCCGCTGATGGATCTCGTCTTATTTGTGAAGAAAACTGCAAAGTCGTCCGCTGTAAGAGTCGATGGAGGAGGTGGTGGCGGTGGATCAAGAAGAGAAGAGAAAGTCTTGAAGAGTGTCCGAGCGTCACAACAGCTGTTAATTTTGTTGTGGTAGTAGGATGTTTTAGCCGTGAAGACATTTGCAGAGAAGGAAGAGAGGAGAGACTGATACACACTGAGGTCTGTAGAGTTTCTTGATTTCTGCCATTTCCTCTCTGCAGCCCTGAGTTTAGAGCGATGTTCACGGAGAACCTCAGACAGCCAGGGGGCAGATGGGGCAGTGCGTGCTGGTCTAGACAACAGTGGGCAGAAGTTGTCCAAGCAAGATGTTAAAGTGGAGCAAAGAGTGTCCGTAGCGCTGTTCGTGTCCAGAGCAGAGAACTGAGAGAGTGCAGGAAGTGAGGATGAAACCACAGAAGATAGGCGAGATGGAGAGAGTGAGCGTAGGTTCCGTCGAAAGGTGACCTGCGTTGGAGTGTGAGGCACTTCAGGAGTAAGTGCTAGGTTAGCAGTAATGAGGAAGTGGTCTGAGGTGTGCAGTGGAGCAACTGAAGAGTTGTCCACAGAGCAACAGCGCGTGTAGATGAGGTCCAGTTGGTTGCCTGATTTGTGAGTCACTGTAGTAGACACTAGCTTGAGATCAAATGAGGCGAGCAGAGTTTTGAAGTCAGCAGCCTGGGGTTTATCTAGGTGGATGTTGAAGTCACCAAGCAGTACCAGAGGAGTACCATCTTCAGGAAAGTTTGATAGCAGCACATCCAACTCCTCCAAGAAGTTTCCCAATTGACCTGGGGGACGATAAATGACCACAAAAAATTTTAACCAATTAAAAGCCTACTATAGTTGCATGCTTAAAAAATACACAAAACATATTCCACAACAAATCCTTTAAATGTGATATTCAGAACAGAACAAGTAACAAACAACTGTCACCCAACCAAAATCACACACACTCTCACAAACTTTTTAAAAGCAAAAAATAAGGAAACAGAAGGAAAACAATTATCCTATTGATCTGAAATAAGTGTGTGTGTGTGTGTGTGTGTGTGTGTGTGTGTGTGTGTGTTTGTGTGTGTGACAGAAGACAAGGCTCATGTTCACTGAACTCTTAAATGTGTATGTGTGTGTGTGTGTGTGTGTGTTGCTGCCGATGGACCGAACGAGTGAGTGTGTGTGTGTGTATTTTTGTGTATGTTTGTGTAAGTTTGTGTGTGTGTGTGCGCGCGCTTTGCTGCCGATGGAGCGAACAAGTGTGTGTTGCTGCCGATGGAGCGAACGAGTAGGCCTAATATATATTAATGAGAAGGGTGGGCCTGTTTATTCTGCATAATTTGGTCCCAAGCCGGTTCGCAGGATGAGAGGGCAACACGCATGTCCGGAGAAGCATTCAGTTTGTTTCGTTGTTTCGTCTTCATTTTGGTTAAAACTGAGAATCCAGTTTCACACATATAGGTAGTGGTGAAGGGTAGTAGCAATGAAATGCTTGCTTTGCTCAGCATGGGATACTCGGTGAAGAGGCCAATCCAGAACGAAGACAATTTTTCTGTTTTGTGACGAGTTTTCAAAGTGTTGTCACTGGTTAGTTGGATCATTTCTGATTCTTCAGAAGGAGTTAAATTCAGTTCAGCAATTGAATCTGGAGTTTCAAAGTCAAAGGGATTTTTCACCCACCGCTTGTCTTTTAATTCATCAAACTTCGCCTGGGGAAAGTAGCGAGAAAATTTCCCCATCAGTGCATCCAGATGTGACTGAATTAGACGTGTCAGGCCAGCGACCAATTCGTTGGGCACATCGTTTTCTTCAATGCGTTTCATCATTGTCGGGAACATATAGTAGTTCGCGGTTTTGAGTCGCAGCTGCCAGAGTTCGAGTGATTTCTGGAAAGCCTGAATTTGTTCGCAATGTCTGAAAATGTTGTCTTCCCGTCCTTGTAGTTTTAGATTCAGTTCGTTTAGAACAGAAAATATGTCAGCCAGATAAGAAAGGGTTAAAAGCCATTTCTCATCACTGAATTGGCTTGCGAGAGGTGACAGTTTATCAGTAAGAAAAGCACGTATTTCATCCCTTAATTCGTACACTCGGCTGAGCACCCTACCCTTCGACAGCCATCTCACGTCTGTATGAAAGAGTAAATGTTTGTGCTCGGCTCCCATTTCAACACACAGGGCCTCGAAAAGTCGGCTATTAAGAGCACTGCCTTTAATGTAGTTCACAACTTTGACAGTGTCTCTCACCACTATTTCAAGCTCAGGTGGGATTCCTTTTGATGCCAACGCTTCACGAGGAATAAAACAATGGTACCAAACAATGTTTTGTCCTGCTGCATCCTTAATCCTTCTGACAACTCCACTATTTTTGCCAGTGAGGTTGGCCGCCCCGTCGCTGGTGATGCCTTTGCAATTGGCCCAATCCAGACCGCTTTTTGTTATGAATGCATTTAATTGTTCAAAAATATGTGCTCCTGACGTGCTAGAAGGCAGAGTTAGGCAGCACAGAAGATCTTCAAGAAATTCACCTTGCCAAATGTACCGAACATAAACAAGTAACGTAGCGCTTGATGCAACGTCAGTGCTCTCATCCAGCTGAATAGCAAAATCCCTCACTGACTTCAGTCTCGCTATGAGCTGTTCTTCTAAATTCTGGGCAATATCCACAATTCGACGTGACACCGTATTGTCACTAAGAGGAATTAATTTTAGCTTTTCAGATGCCTTTTCATCCAGAACTGTATTAACTATGTCTAGTGCAGCAGGCAATATTAATCGCTCTGCAATTGTGTGTGGCGCTTTTTCTTTGGCAACACGATATGAAACTTTGTAAGATGCCAAGTGCAATTTGTCGTTGTATGTCACACTTCTGCTGAGTAACTGAGCTGATGACTTAATTTCTTGAGACTTCCTCTGAAAAAAAGATAATGGTTTGTCCGCAAGCTCTGCATGGCGTGTACTTAAATGTCTTTCCAACTTCGCTGGTTTCAAACTTTCATTTGCCAACTTTTCACCGCATATTACGCACATTGGTATTGCAGCACGGACTGCGTCTGAACAGTTGACAAACCCAAACCTCAAAAAATCTTCTTTATATATGGCCTTACTCCGGATTTCTGCTTTTTCTTTGCTGGGCAAGTACTGCTACTCTGTTCAAATGCATCGCCTTCGTTATCTTCCCTGCTGTTCTCCGCTGTTTGCGGCAGGGTTTGACGACTGGCTGCGTTTTCTGCTGCTTCATTTAAAGGTGTCTCTGTCTCTGACCCTCTTTTTCTTGTGAAAAAATCATAAATGCTTTTTGACTTTGGCTTGCTCATGTTCAGCATAAAATAAATTAAATAAGGCCAACTAATGTCACGCTACCTAAGATGTTGCATCATCTCAGTGAGAAAAAGAAAATGGCTGTATCAACAACACTGCGCTCAAGATTTTTTTTTAGTAATTTTTATTTTTATTTTATTTTATTTATTTATTTTGCATGTATTTGAATGATTTTTCAGTGTACTTCTATTCAAAGTTATTATTAATATTAGCTATTATGATTAGAAAACGAAACTAATTTTTTTTGTAAAAAAAAAAAAGAAAAATCACTGGCGACCCATTTTTTAATTCTCACGACCCACCCGAGGGTCGCGACCCAGGGTTTGAAAACCACTGCAATAGAGTTTAAACAATAAAGAATTTATTCATTCAAATTTGATCAAATTCTGTGCAATTCCTCTTACTAGTGTTACAAAAATGACACTTCAGCTATTATAATGTCATCTTATTCTGTTTCCCCTCTGAAAATTTCCCTTCTAACATGTACATCTCTCAGCCACTTTAAAGCAATTATCATTTCTATTGTTTACAGCATGAGGCGCTGTACTGTAGCGAGAACAGGGAAGTGCAGATGGAGAATTAATTCAGACAGAAAGACATTACCGAACATATTATCTTCCAAATGAGCGCAATTGACCATAAAGATGAACATAACAAAGCTGAACTGATGTTGTCTGCTTGTGTCTGCACATTATCTGTGGATCATTCACGTCATTGGGAATTGAAAAACAGTTTTTATTCCATTTTGAATTAATACTAGAACAAAATGAAGTTTGGTTCTGTTAATGCAGAGGAGGGAAAATAGGAAAAGGGAAAAAACACATTAGTTGAAGCATGCTTTCATTTATAATCTTAGATTTTTGTTTTAATTTTACATTGATATGAAAGTGTAAGTGAATTAAAATATAAAACAATGACCGTTTAATATATATATATATATATATATATATATATATATATATATATATATAAACGTGTGTGTGTGTGTGTAGTTACATAATGCATTTGACCCATGGCCCTAAGTTTTTGTCAGTTTTTGAATTTTGCATTAAAAATGTATATTGAACAGTGTTATTTTAGTCTCACTAAAATGCTATTATATTTTTTTATTAATATTTTGAATATTTTTAATATGCATTTTCTATTTCCCATTTTTTTATGTCAATATACAACCCGAATTCCGGAAAAGTTGGGATGTTTTTTAAATTTTAATAAAATGAAAACTAAAGGAATTTCAAATCACATGAGCCAATATTTTATTCACAATAGAACATAGATAACGTAGCAAATGTTTAAACTGAGAAAGTTTACAATTTTATCCACTTAATTAGCTCATTTAAAATTTAATGCCTGCTACAGGTCTCAAAAAAGTTGGCACGGGGGCAACAAATGGCTAAAAAAGCAAGCAGTTTTGAAAAGATTCAGCTGGGAGAACATCTAGTGATTAATTAAGTTAATTGATATCAGGTCTGTAACATGATTAGCTATAAAAGCTTTGTCTTAGAGAAGCAGAGTCTCTCAGAAGTAAAGATGGGCAGACGCTCTCCAATCTGTGAAAGACTGCGTAAAAAAATTGTGGAAAACTTTAAAAACAATGTTCCTCAACGTCAAATTGCAACGGCTTTGCAAATCTCATCATCTACAGTGCATAACATCATCAAAAGATTCAGAGAAACTGGAGAAATCTCTGTGCGTAAGGGACAAGGCAGGAGACCTTTATTGGATGCCCGTGGTCTTCGGGCTCTCAGACGACACTGCATCACTCATCGGCATGATTGTGTCAATGACATTACTAAATGGGCCCAGGAATACTTTCAGAAACCACTGTCGGTAAACACAATCCGCCGTGCCATCAGCAGATGCCAACTAAAGCTCTATCATGCAAAAAGGAAGCCATATGTGAACATGGTCCAGAAGCGCCGTCGTGTCCTGTGGGCCAAGGCTCATTTAAAATGGACTATTTCAAAGTGGAATAGTGTTTTATGGTCAGACGAGTACAAATTTGACATTCTTGTTGTAAATCACGGACGCCGTGTCCTCCGGGCTAAAGAGGAGGGAGACCTTCCAGCATGTTATCAGCGTTCAGTTCAAAAGCCAGCATCTCTGATGGTATGGGGGTGCATAAGTGCATACGGTATGGGCAGCTTGCATGTTTTGGAAGGCTCTGTGAATGCTGAAATGTATATAAAGGTTTTAGAGCAACATATGCTTCCCTCCAAACAACGTCTATTTCAGGGAAGGCCTTGTTTATTTCAGCAGGACAATGCAAAACCACATACTGCAGCTATAACAACAGCATGGCTTCGTCGTAGAAGAGTCCGGGTGCTAACCTGGCCTGCCTGCAGTCCAGATCTTTCACCTATAGAGAACATTTGGCGCATCATTAAACGAAAAATATGTCAAAGACGACCACGAACTCTTCAGCAGCTGGAAATCTATATAAGGCAAGAATGGGACCAAATTCCAACAGCAAAACTCCAGCAACTCATAGCCTCAATGCCCAGACGTCTTCAAACTGTTTTGAAAAGAAAAGGAGATGCTACACCATGGTAAACATGCCCCGTCCCAACTATTTTGAGACCTGTAGCAGAAATCAAAATTGAAATGAGCTCATTTTGTGCATAAAATTGTAAACTTTCTCAGTTTAAACATTTGCTATGTTATCTATGTTCTATTGTGAATAAAATATTGGCTCATGTGATTTGAAAGTCTTTTCGTTTTCATTTTATTAAAATTAAAAAAACGTCCCAACTTTTCCGGAATTCGGGTTGTGATATAATTTTATGAATTTCAGTTTTAGTTATATTACTACTAAAATTTAGCTAAAAGAAAATCAGTAATGCTGTTTTGGCACCTAAAACAGCGTTTTCAGGTTGCATTTATCTTAATTCAAGTATGGAATTAATTAATTATTAATTATGCGATCGTTATAATTAGTTAATTATAAGAACTTGTGTAATGCTATCTCTCTTTCTTTATGAAAGTGCTATGGTTTAGGTGATAATATTACTGTATGGTTTATGTATTTTTTTACATTGATGCTGAAATGTCATCGCTCTAAACCACACACTCCTTCGCTCTCTTTGTAGAATATGCGGAATTCTTGCACTGCAAAGGGAGGAAGTTCGTGGACTTTGATGAAGTCCGGCAAGAAATTGAAGCAGAGACCGACAGGATCACCGGGTCCAATAAGGGGATCTCTCCTATTCCCATCAACCTGAGGGTTTACTCGCCACACGGTAATACAGCACCAGACTCCCTAAGACCATAGCTTTCCTCAGTCCACACTCGGCAGCCATTGTTAAAATGTCACTCGCCTCTCTCTCTCTCTGTTCAACAGTACTGAATCTGACTCTCATCGATTTGCCTGGTATGACTAAGGTTGCGGTGGGCGACCAGCCGCCAGACATCGAGCACCAGATTCGAGACATGATTCTGCAGTTCATCACTAGGGAAAGCTGCCTGATCCTCGCGGTCACCCCGGCCAACACTGACCTGGCCAACTCAGACGCTCTCAAGGTGGCTAAGGAAGTGGACCCTCAAGGTGAGGATTGCTGGGAGGGTTACACACGGATAAAATAACAAAAGGATGTGTATTGAGTTCACATAAGTCATGGGAAACCTGGAAATATCGTCAATAGCAAACCATAGTGAGGTCAGTTTTATGAGTCAATAAAGGAGTTTCTTGGTGAATCACAGAATTTTGGTCCAGTAATAATAAATGACTGGAAATGTTAATGAGCCCTGATTGAACACAAACCCCGATGATGTTGTTAATGTTTTTTTTGTTTGTTTCAACAGGACTGCGTACCATTGGCGTGATTACTAAACTGGATCTAATGGATGAGGGTACAGACGCACGGGATATCCTGGAAAATAAACTCTTACCACTGCGCAGAGGTGGGCAGTTTCTACTTGACACAAGCCACATGCTTGTCATGTCACATACAGCAGCAACTTCTTATTATTTATGAGTCATGTTATATCACAGTAACCATACTGTACAATGCTATTCCAAAGTTTGGGGTCGATAAGACTTTCTTGTTTTGTAAAAAAAAAAAAAAAGTCTCTTATGCTGACCAAGGATCAAAAATACAGTAAAATTGTGACACATTACAATTTAAAATAACTGTTTTCGATTTCCTTATATTTTAAAATATTATATATTCCTGTGATACAAAGCTTAATTTTCTTCAGTCTTCAGTGTCACATGATCCTTCAGAAATCATAGCTTTGATGAATAGCAAGTTCAAAAGAACAGCATTAATCTGAAATAGAAATATTTTATAACCAATCAATTTAATGCATCCTTGCTGAATAAAAGTATTCCTTTCTGTAATAATAAAATAAATATATAATACTGACTGACCAAGCTTTTGAACAGGAGTGCATCTTATTATGTAATTTGAAATGCAACAAAAATTACAACAAAATATAATATCATATTTAAAATAAAAATAACTATTTTCTAGGAGGAGAAGTAGCCTCCCATATATTTTTGTTGACTTACGATAAAAGTTCTTTCTTCTTGTCCTGACTTGTTTTGGACATGTCCTGTCCTGTGTTTTTACGTCCCTTCCTGTTTCTCTGTTTTCAACACATGTAAATAACATGAAACATTCATATCCATTCATACTAGTGCATATATCAGTCGCAGTATAAACAATATTGCAAAATTTCAGTTGACACATTTCTATCATTGCACTGTATATATTGTCAAGTCGTCCAGCCCTGGAACACACCATTTATTGCCGTTTTCCCTGTCCCAGGTTATATTGGTGTAGTGAATCGTAGTCAGAAAGACATAGATGGCAGGAAGGACATTCGTGCTGCACTGGCAGCAGAAAGGAAGTTTTTCCTGTCCCACCCCAGCTACAGACACATGGCTGAACGAATGGGAACAGCGCACCTACAGAAGACACTCAACCAGGTGAAGACCAAATCGCTTTTACCCAAAATGGGGTTATGGTTTTAGAAAAGATTTGTCATTTTCATCTTTTATTTTTAGCAATTAACCAACCACATTCGGGACACGCTACCCGGCCTGCGCAGCAAACTCCAGTCTCAGCTTCTCTCTCTGGAAAAAGAGGTGGAAGAGTATAAGAACTTCCGCCCGGATGACCCTACGCGAAAAACCAAGGCCCTGCTGCAGTGAGTGTTTACGACAGGTCTAGCGTCTCGAACTCGAGCAGTTTCTGGGCTCGATGTTTATAGCTCTGAGTACCTCTTTCAGGATGGTCCAGCAGTTTGGAGTGGACTTTGAGAAGCGCATCGAAGGGTCCGGAGACCAGGTGGACACTGCAGAGCTGTCCGGAGGTGCCAGGATTAACCGAATTTTCCATGAGCGCTTCCCCTTCGAGCTGGTCAAGGTAAATGCTTCGTCTCAACAGAACACTGTTTTGTCTGCTTTTGAGCTGATGAAGTTGGTCTGAATGTCTGGGAATTCTACTTTGATCTTTAGATAACATGTCCCAACAAGTTTCCGGGAAAACCTGGAATGTCACACAGGTGCAGTGGCCAGTCCCTGTTATGAAGTCTCTCTTTCTCTTTCAGATTGTGTTTGACGAGAAGGAGCTCCGGCGAGAAATCAGTCACGCCATTAAGAATGTCCATGGTGTCAGGCAAGTGGTGTCCCGTTGGCCGCAAGCGATTGTCAAGCCTGCAGGCCATGTGACGGCATGAAAGCCACAGCACTTCTTATGTCCTCTGTTCACTCACTAATATATATATATATATATATATATATATATATATATATATATATATATATCTCTCTCTCTCTCTCTCTCTCTCTCTCTCTCTCTCTCTCTCTCTCTCTCTCTCTCTCTCTCTCTCTCTCTCTCTCTCTCTCTCTCTCTCTCTCTCTCTCTCTCTCTCTCTCGTGTTATAGTAAGGCCATGCTTTCACAACACATGTATATATCAGTAATAGAGGCGTTTTAAAATATTTTCTGCATGTCACCACCGTTTTCGCAATACCATATTTTCTGGAAAATAAGTCATACTTGATTGTAAGTTGCATCAGGTCAAAATTGCATTATAGAGATAATGCAGTCTTTTAGAAGTCTTTTTAAAATAAAAAATACATTGAAGAGTTTAAAAGAAATTCTAATATATATATATTTATATTTATTTTATTTTTTAATTATAATGGCATTCATAAATAATATTACATACTATTAAAGGCAAGCCTGAATAAATGTATTTAAAGTAAAAACTGAAACTGATGGTGCATAGGCAAATGTGCTTTATAAATAAACCTGAGCTCATCTACCCTTCACATTTGACACAAATTCAAATCCATGTTTTTTTTTTTTTTTTTTGCTTGAGGATAAGTGCATTATATAAGACATGTGGGAATATTCAGGTATGTCAGATGAAGAAGACAAAATCTTGCATAAGACCTATATTCTGGAAAATATATCTCATTATATAGAAAATATATTTATTTATACATGGAAGTACATTTGATCAAACAGCTATTTTTTTTATTTTGAAATCAAGAACCACTACAGGCTCCACATTATGAGAGTTGATTTAAGGCACTAAACTCCAAATTTGTGCAAATCTGTATTACTAGATATGTGCAGAATACAATAACAAAATGCTGATTTTATACATGCAAAATCATTTGCAGACGTATATTTTTTTTCACCTCCAGATTTTTGTGCTCATTTTTCAAAAATATTTTGAGAAAATTGTTTCTTCTTGCCATCTTTTGTTCTATCGTTGTTTTTTTGTGCATAATTTAGTTGCTTATACTACAAGATTGTGCCTAAAAAAGTTATCTACAAGCAAAGTGAGCGCCAATTAGGCTGCAATTTGTCTCTCTTTTGAGCTCCATCAAATGTTTGTCTGCGACCGCAAAAACAGTGTTATGAGGGCATGGCCTAAAGTGATTTTAAGAGAAACCTTATCTCTGAAATGTCTAATTGACTGCTTTTTCCCCACAGCGAGCTAAGCTCTTCTGTCCGTTTATTTTTTTCAATCTCACTTTATTTTTTGTTTTAGTCTTTGTGAGCTAAACTTTATCCTCCTCCACTTCACCTTCAAGTATCCTAATTTCACAAGCTTTCACTTCTATTTTAATGTCATTGTCACAAATATCTGTCTTTGAGTTATTTTTTGCCACTTTTGTTGTTGTTGTTTTTCTCCTCACTGTTTGTCTCTTGTCTTCTTACGTCCTGTTGTCTGTCTGTCCTGTGCGTTCTCAGAACTGGGCTGTTCACTCCAGATCTGGCGTTTGAAGCCATCGTGAAAAAGCAGATCATTAAGCTGAAAGAGCCCTGTCTGAAATGTATCGATCTGGTTATTCAGGAGCTCATCAACACAGTCAGGCAGTGCACCAACAAGGTACTGCAGTACCCCAGCCTGGCCACAGTGGGGCTCCCTATGAGGGGGTCACACTACACCTGAGACAAACAGACGGGCTTTCGGTGGAAAGCACAGAGCAAGAGTCGGCGGTTGAACGTGTTTGTTTGGCGGTGTGACCCCCTCGACCCCCCGGCTGCCGTGTGGGCTGGCTCTGCTGTCGTGTGTTGGGGTGTTGTGACGGTCTTGTGACAAGGAGATGAGCAGAGAATTTCACTCTCTGGTCATCTGCGGTCTAAAAGGGATGAGCAAGGGGTCCTGCAACATCCTAAGCACCTCTGTAGCCAAGGGTCAAGATGAAATGTAAAGGCTTATTGTTCACACCAAGTCTGCAATTTATGCTAAAGATGTTTGCATATGAAGTCTGGATCGTTTAGCTGTCTTTAATGATTCCAATGACAAATCTTTTTATTTTTTTTTTATTTTTTTTTGCATTTTCCCTGTTATTATGATAGGAGGGATCAGAGCTGACAAGAAGCGAAGTTGCAGAGAGATAAGGGGGGCAGAATCGGGAAAGGTCCTCGAGTTAGGATTCGAACTCGGGATGCCTGTAGCACAAGGGCACTGTATGTCGGGCGCTGCCCACAAGGCTATCTGCACCGACCCAGTGACAATTCTTTTAGTTAAATTGAGACAGTGCTTGATTGCATTAAAAATAATTAAAAAAAAGAAGTACACATGACTGTAACTAACTAACTTATGGTGGGCACACACTGGACAAGAAGTGCAGCGGCGTGTCGCGCCAATTCTTTACAATTCGAACACATTTTATATAACAATTCACGTTTTTATATGAGTGTACACACACCATCCATTGGTTGTCTGTCCATGGCACCCAGCAACGTCTCAAGACATTGTTCAAAATATTGTACAAAAAAAAGTGTGTTCGAATTTTAAAGACGTGGCGCTGTGATTCTCGTCCGGTGTGTCTGCCTTAGGAATACCAATTTTTCCTGCGTTTTCTTCACATTGAATGAAGAATACAGATGTAGAAGAACTATTATAAAGTCAGTGTGAAAAGAAAATTCACCCTATTTATTATATTAATACATATTATAGATCTTATTGTGACCAATTTATTAATGCATGTTACAATGTGGAAAAAAAGATATGTCGCTACTTCTGTTTCATTGTGACTTTAACAGAACCAAGTGTCATGAAAACCATTCGATTATTTTTTACTTCCAAAAATATATTGAATCTTTGTCACTTTTTTGGAGGTCAGTTGTTTTAATATTTTATACATTTACAAATATTTATACTGTGTATTAGCATTGGACTTGCCATTGACAATATTGTAGACTGGTTATATTGGACGTTGAGTGAACAATACTTTCTAGGCTCTGTTTATTGTGGTGCAAAAAAATACATAATTCATGGATGTGAAAACCTGCGGCTCCCCCTTTTGGACCTAGTTTGTATCTGTTCATAGATCAGCAATGATTAATCAACTAAAAGTTTCCTCTCTTTTTATTCTTCCCCTTCTTCCTTTCTTTCTGTCCTTTTTTAACTCAACACTTCTTCTCCCCGCTGCCCACTGGCATCACCCTGACCCCTCAGAACGGGGTTGTTCACCCCTGATCTGGCCTTTGAGACTATAGTGAAAAAACAGATCCGCAAACTGAAAGAGCCCAGCCTGAAATGTGTGGACCTGGTGGTGTCCGAACTCACCACCCTCGTCAGGAAAAGTGGCAACAAGGTAACCCGGAGCGGCTCGAGAAAAGGCGGAGTCCAAAAAACGTCCCATTTCTCCATTTCCACCCGCTGCTGCCCTCCCAGCTTTCCACCTTTATCAGTCAGCCACGCCCACTCCGCGTCACACCCATAGTGTGTGTCTGGAATGTGTCCATGTGTCTCGTCCGAAGTTCGGTCTCATAATGAGTCTTACGTTTTAATATCCCATGTGAATCCAATAAAAACCCTCTAGATTGTTTGGAAAAACTGGGTTTTTCCAAGCTGAGTCCGCTTTAGAGCCCCAGTTCCAGTGTTTGTCAGTGGCACATCACCTACTTTCACTCTTTGTTGCTAGAGTAGAGCATCATTGAGCCTGAACCACTGACTGTAGAAGTAAAAGACATACAGAAACGGATGCTTTGCCTCCTTCCCCAGACAATAAAAGGCTGCTGCTGTTGTCATAGTAACAAAGAACCAGTCACCTGCCGCCTTGTGGTCATTGGTGGAACTGCAGTGCAATCCTTGCTTCTGTCCTTCCTCTCAAATGTCACATACTTTTTGAAATTTTCCCATTCTTTCCTTTCTTAACTCACTATTTCAGTCTCGGTTTTGGAAGGGTATTGGTGGGAATATAATCTCAGAAAAGTGCAAATATTTCCTGCATTTCAGATGCAATTCTTATCACTTCAGATTTATGTTTTAATAACTAGTGATGGGAATCTTAAGAAGTTTACCAATTCTTGCTCTAGTTTCAATTCTGCTTGATCGAAGAAATGATTCTTTTTCAAGCAAGCTATTGATCCTAATGATATTATATATATATATATATATATATATATATATATATATATATATATATATATATATATATATATATACACTAAAAAATATAGTAAATAATTCTTACCAATTAAAATACTTAACAGTGCTGCTAACATTGGTCAAATGATTCATCACAACCAAATGTACTACAACCCGAATTCCGGAAAAGTTGGGACGTTTTTTAAATTTTAATAAAATGAAAACTAAAGGAATTTCAAATCACATGAGCCAATATTTTATTCACAATAGAACATAGATAACGTAGCAAATGTTTAAACTGAGAAATTTTACACTTTTATCTTCTTAATTAGCTCATTTAAAATTTAATGCCTGCTACAGGTCTCAAAAAAGTTGGCACGGGGGCAACAAATGGCTAAAAAAGCAAGCAGTTTTGAAAAGATTCAGCTGGGAGAACATCTAGTGATTAATTAAGTTAATTGATATCAGGTCTGTAACATGATTAGCTATAAAAGCTTTGTCTTAGAGAAGCAGTGTCTCTCAGAAGTAAATATGGGCAGACGCTCTCCAATCTGTGAAAGACTGCGTAAAAAAATTGTGGAAAACTTTAAAAACAATGTTCCTCAACGTCAAATTGCAAAGGCTTTGAAAATCTCATCATCTACAGTGCATAACATCATCAAAAGATTCAGAGAAACTGGAGAAATCTCTGTGCGTAAGGGACAAGGCAGGAGACCTTTATTGGATGCCCGTGGTCTTCGGGCTCTCAGACGACACTGCATCACTCATCGGCATGATTGTGTCAATGACATTACTAAATGGGCCCAGGAATACTTTCAGAAACCACTGTCGGTAAACACAATCCGCCGTGCCATCAGCAGATGCCAACTAAAGCTCTATCATGCAAAAAGGAAGCCATATGTGAACATGGTCCAGAAGCGCCGTCGTGTCCTGTGGGCCAAGGCTCATTTAAAATTGACTATTTCAAAGTGGAATAGTGTTTTATGGTCAGACGAGTCCAAATTTGACATTCTTGTTGTAAATCACGGACGCCGTGTCCTCCGGGCTAAAGAGGAGGGAGACCTTCCAGCATGTTATCAGCGTTCAGTTCAAAAGCCAGCATCTCTGATGGTATGGGGGTGCATAAGTGCATACGGTATGGGCAGCTTGCATGTTTTGGAAGGCTCTGTGAATGCTGAAAGGTATATAAAGGTTTTAGAGCAACATATGCTTCCCTCCAAACAACGTCTATTTCAGGGAAGGCCTTGTTTATTTCAGCAGGACAATGCAAAACCACATACTGCAGCTATAACAACAGCATGGCTTCGTCGTAGAAGAGTCCGGGTGCTAACCTGGCCTGCCTGCAGTCCAGATCTTTCACCTATAGAGAACATTTGGCGCATCATTAAACGAAAAATACGTCAAAGACGACCACGAACTCTTCAGCAGCTGGAAATCTATATAAGGCAAGAATGGGACCAAATTCCAACAGCAAAACTCCAGCAACTCATAGCCTCAATGCCCAGACGTCTTCAAACTGTTTTGAAAAGAAAAGGAGATGCTACACCATGGTAAACATGCCCCGTCCCAACTATTTTGAGACCTGTAGCAGAAATCAAAATTGAAATGAGCTCATTTTGTGCATAAAATTGTAAACTTTCTCAGTTTAAACATTTGCTATGTTATCTATGTTCTATTGTGAATAAAATATTGGCTCATGTGATTTGAAAGTCTTTTAGTTTTCATTTTATTAAAATTTAAAAAACGTCCCAACTTTTCCGGAATTCGGGTTGTATTTGTACACTTTATTTAAGAAAATATCTGACCTTTCACTGACATGTTCAGGTCGCACTCATTTACGATTGTATGTCTGATATAAAATACAACTGTCCTCACATTTTCAGCAAACTGCAATTGCAAAAAAATGTCTGTCATCTTTGCAGGACTGTAATATGAAGTCTACAAAGTAACGCAGTTTTTTTAGCAGTAGTGTGAAAGTGAATAACAAATAACAGGCACATTACCAGTAAACATGGATATATAGTATATTGGTACAATGTGTCACATGACTAAACAAGCGTCATCGTTTTCAAAAGCCTTTGTTTTCACAGTCCACACTGAAAAGCCAAAACGGCGTTTTCAGATTTATCCACTTTGGAGAGCGTTTTCAAAAATCTCTGTTTCCCTCAACAAAAACGTCATCTCGCTGTGGATTGAAGGGCAAAATGGAGAGGAAAAAGATGCGTTTTCAAACAAAAACATAGTGTATGAGTGAGCCATTTAAGGTCAATGAGTTTGATTCATAAGAAGAGTCTAAAGATATCACTTAAACCATAACTTTTGTCTTTTGTTCTTTTGTCTTGGTGCTGTAGATTCAACAGCGCAGTGTTTTGATCATTTCAGTGGAAGAAGTCATATAATAACACTCAACAGAGCAAAATATCATCATCATTTGGCTGTCGTATTTTAAAATGATATTGGAAACTGAATTGATATTGAAACCGGTTCTCGATTCCCAACACTAGGATCCCTTAAATTTTGTTTACTGCACTTAGAAGTTAATTTATTGATTCACTGTCCATTCCTGACTGAGAGTGAATGCTGTCTTACCTGCACAACTTGCTGAAATAATCAAATCTGCATGTCTGTGTGTGTGAGTGTGCGCGCATGCCTGCTCTCTCTTGCATTGGTTCCTCTTGTGCATGGTGGCTTAGCGAAAACTAGTCCTCACGTCGACCTGTGTGAAAAGGTCTGATCGTGGTTAGCAGTTACCGCTTTCACATCGCAGAATGTGTATGTGTGTTTACGCACGTGTGCGTGTGGCTATGTGTACATGCCATAGCCTGCATCTATCTGGTGTTTTTCCCCACAGCTAGGCTCTTACCCCAGACTGCGAGAAGAGACCGAGAGGATTGTCACTACCTATGTCAGAGAGAGAGAAGGCAAGACCAAGGACCAGGTGTGAGACTGGCGAGAGACGATCCGCTTTGATCCCTTTTTTTCTGTTTTTTTTTTTCATAAATTTACTTAATGTGCTAAATTGTTTTTTTTTTTTAACCAGGTCCTTTTGCTGATTGACATCGAGCTGTCATACATTAACACAAACCATGAGGACTTCATTGGATTTGCAAAGTATGTGTAGCATCCAGTGCAGCACATTCTGGATTTCATTTCTCAAATCAAGGCTTGACCCCTAACTTTAGCAGTGCTTCTTGTGTATTTGGACTTTTGACTGTCTACAAGACTGGTCTGCAGTGCAGTTTATTCTGACTCCTTTAGAAAGGAAGAGGTCATGTGCCCTAGCAATGGTAAAATACACAAATATTTTTATTTTATTTAGTTTAGTATAAATTAATTTTATTTGTTCAAAAGTGACATATTACAAAATATGAAAAAAATTATAAGAATTACTATTAATCAAAGAATTTTGAAAACATGTATCATTATTTCCACAAAAAAAAAAAAACCTTTCAATATTTATAATAAGAAATGCTTGAGCAGCAAATCAGCATATAACAGTTCTTTCTGAAGGATCATGTGACATTGAAGACTAGAGTAATGATGCTGAATAAATACAGGACTAAATAACATTTTAAAATATATTTTATTATATAAAATATAATATTAAAATAGAAAATATTTTAAATTAACAACATTTCACAATATTACAGTTTTAGATAGTTTTAGTATTTTTATCAAATAAATGCAGCTTTGTGAACATAAGATTTTATATTTTAGAGCATAAAAAAATCCCTCTTCCCCCTTTGCAATTTTATTTTTTTGACATCCCAATTCTATATTATTATCTCTGTAATGCTCTCTGAGCATCAACAGCAATATTTAGTTGTGTATATAAATTTTGTAGGTACTTTCAAGATCTTTTAAACATCTCTTGTTGAAGAATCTCTTGAAGTCACATTTTTACGGTGTCTCCCGTTTACTGTCAGTGCAGTGGACTAAAAAGTTCAGATCAGGTCCCTATGCCTGTGCATTATGGCTTATGCATTGGACGTAACATAAATGTACTAAAATTATTAGTGCATGTTTTTGATCTCTCAGAAAACTAGTGTAACAACTAAAGACTACCTGCATGTAAAATTTTTGCATGCTCATTTGGTTACTGTAGAGCATTCAAGAGTTGAGACAAAGGTCGCCTACAGCATC
Organism: Carassius carassius; assembly: GCF_963082965.1. Taxonomy (NCBI): domain Eukaryota; kingdom Metazoa; phylum Chordata; class Actinopteri; order Cypriniformes; family Cyprinidae; genus Carassius; species Carassius carassius. The sequence goes on along the minus strand of NC_081755.1, from coordinate 43,109,148 downwards.
AAGCCTGTCTGACCCTGCTCGCCCTGCGTGTGTACCCATATGCGCATGCCGTGAGTTTGTCAGGGCACCTCTTTTAACGGTTCTCATGCCGTCACTTTCAGTCTTGACTTCAGACGGATGGATGACGGTACCATACCAGGGTACAGCAACAACAGGTGCGCTAGCGCCCCCTTAAACACGCAGTCATCTTAGACAGATGTTAATCAGACCACCCATCTCCTCTTTTTGTTTTTTTTTGTTTTTTTTTTTTTATCCTGCCCCATTCCTCCTCTCTACCTCAGAGCAGGATTGCTCCCACCCAGAGTGCCAAGGAGGCTTAAACAAATCATCATTTTACTGTTGTGCTATTCTAAAAATACAGACAACGATATGCAGTCAGTGCGTAATCAGTGTTTTCTGTGTGTTTTCCCCACCTGCAGCGCCCAGCAAAGGAATATTGTCAACAAGAAAAGGGCCATTCCCAACCAGGTACACTTTTCTCTGCTTTCACATGCTCTTCAATCCAAGTTGACACTCCTTCATTCCAACACCATCACGCCCTCCACCATTCCAATTAAACACTAAAGGGCCTAACATTGAACCCTGAGGGATCCCTTCCACATCACCTCTTTTAATCTACCCCCTGTGATTTAAAAACTGAACAGTATGTTTCCCCAAGATCTTTATTACTTTATAAATGTTATCAAGTACATCCTTTTACACGGTGTCCTTACCAGGTGCAACATAATGCAATGAGCGAAAAAACCCGAGGCTTCCATATAAACCTGAGTTTTTGCCTTTACCACAAAAAGTTATTTACATCCCCACCTAGAGTAGTCTGCGTAACTATATATATATATATATATATATATATATATATATATATATATATATATATATATATATATATATATATATATATATATATATATATATATATATATATATATATATATATATATATATATATATATATATATATTAGTTGTTTAGCTTCTAGTACTAAATCCTCTATTTTAAAATCATGTTTTTGTTCTACTACACAAATGACACAAATTCTGAATGGTTGATATTTTAAAGTATCACACTACAATTTGTGTTGACAGCTGGTATTCTGTCACTTCACACCTGGTTTAGGACACAGTATTTATGTAGACTGTTTCATTTGAATGAACATTGCTTTCCACTAAAGAATATTTTTTTTCTAACCCAGTTAGAAAAATAAAAGAGCCTGAAATGGGATTATCCTGTATGAAGGTTTCAGTGGAAATGACATAAGCAACTTGAAAGTACGCTTTGTTATTAGACAGGGACATTCCCTTTCATTTCCTCCCGCTTTTGAGAAACTCTGCTTTCACTGGCATCACAGCAGTACTAGCTGCTAGTAATACTGACGCATGACAAATGAGTAATCAATGCATTGTTTTTTTGTTTCAGTCTTGCCCTAATTTAATGCAAACTTCCTTTTTCTGTTGAAAGTGTAATTCAGAATGTGCATGAATCCAGCCGTGACAATGACACAACCTAATAGATAATTCTGATTTATGGTACTGTCAGTGTCAGTTAATCTAATTGCATGTAACTTTGTTCTGTTGCTCTCTATCTCTCTCTCTCTCTCTCTCTCACTGTGATTGTTCTGTTTTTTGACTCACTGCATCACACCCTTATCCCCTTCAAACCTTTTCATTTCCATTTGAAAAACGTGTATTTCTTGACCATCCTCCTGCACTGTCTTCCCTTTCTTGCTTCGCTTGTTTTCTGTGTCTCCGTCTCATTTTCTTCTTCCCAAAACCTGCCCCCACCCCATCCGCCTTTACCATTTCAGGGTGAAATACTGGTAAGTACGACAAAGCCACAAGCCACGCCCAATTAGAGGTCACCAGCGTCATCCAGTCAGGAGAACTGAGGCCGTAACAGGTCCACTAACTCATATTTACCAGTGTGGGTGGGATGTCTGTGTGTAAACTTGCCGGCGAAAATTATAAAGCTGATGGTTTTTGTTTCACTCTGCAGCTAGGTGGCCTGAGAGAAGGCGAAGCCGAGAAGGTATAGTCTGGTGGAAAAACCAAAATAATGGAACCTGAAATAAAATTTTGAATTAAGGCTAGGTTTTCGGTTTCAGTTACGAGTAATCAGTAACTGATGTCAAATCCACCATAAAATGTCCACTGTAATTAGTGGCATCACCTAACATTTGGTAATTATAGTAATTAAACATAACTTACCATTCCTTGAGAAAATGTCACAGTGCACCCTTAATTTTTATGCATGAAAATATACTTTTTTTTTTTTTTTTTTTTAATGAGAAAATGGAGTGAAATGGAGGCCTCGGTTGTCCTGTTGCTGGATGTGAGTCCTGGCAGCTCGGGCTGGGTGAGCAGAGTTTGCCTTGTGGAGAATCAGCCTCTACGTCACCATGGGGATATGGTGGGTGGGTGGGGCCAAGAACACATCCAAATTATACTAGAGAGCAAAACTCAAACCCAACATAACATGTAGAGTGTGTTTGGGTTTTCTATACATGTATGTGGTGTGCATTTTTAGATTTTAAAATACATTTGCCATGAAGAGCTAATCACAATTATTTTATGAAAGTGTCTTAAAGTCATTACAATAATAACTTGCTTAATTTTATATCTACACCAAACTTATCTTAATCAAAATATCGCCGAGCCCTACCATAACAGTTGGTATTTAGCCTACTTTTTTTCTTTTCCCCTTGGTGTGCTAGTAATGGCCAGTGGCAGTATCGGGCCATGTGGCAGTATCGGGTTCCTTCTGCTAATCAATTGTTTCCAATTTAATAAATTAACTGCTCAACCTTTAGAGAAATCCTTTCTGGGGCAAAGTTAATTGGGGGATTTCTGTTGGAGTAATTAACAGTCGCCTCTCACAGGTAATCATCGAATCATCTGATCTTTAATTCAAAATCATCCGTTCTATCAACAAATTTCTGTTTATTGAAATCTCTGACTGCACTTTGCCAACTCTGATTAAATAGTTGATAATTATCCATTTTAAATGTACATAATATTAGGATTAATTGGGGTAATTTAGAGACAGTAGTCAGATGTGCAACGTGGTAGGATGGTGAAATCCAAACACCGCGGAAAATAGGGTCATGCTCTCATTTCTTTCAGTTGTGGGCGGCAAAGGGAAATTGGATACATGTTAGAGAATACTGAGCCCGAGCCAGGCTTTGACCACAGATATTTGCTGGGTTTCTGTATTGAAAAGATATTTGAGAGCGTTTTTGTGGTCGTTTGTTCGGGTCGCTACAGTACATCCTAGCATGAGACGCCTAAGCCATACTGTCCTGGTGATTTTTCTTCTCATCATTCGTCATTTTCCCCTCTCAGAGATGGTTATCAGGTTTCTTAAGAAGGTTGATGGCATTTCCCCACCAAGGCAAACAATCTATATAGCCTGCCATAGCTTTATGTCTGCATTGTTTCTGTTGACACTCTCTAACTCTAACCCCCTCTTCTCAGTTTCACTCCGTTTTTACGGAGAACAAAGCAAATCGGAAAGGGAGAAAAGGGATTGTACCGTAGAAATGCATGCAGTACATTTTGGCGTGTTATTTCTTTAATGGAAAAGTTCAGTGTCAGTGATGCCGTGTGGTATTAAGCCGTAAGATGAAGTACCAGAACGGAGCTGGAATGTGCATTAATTATGTAAATAAGATTCATTTTGATTCCATGTTGACTTTACGAAGCAGTGTTTCACAATCCTTGAGTTACGGACACATTTTAATCCTCAAAAATAACACTGAGATTCCTTTACCACTGAAATCTGGAAGCCCTTTCCATCCCGATTCCTTGACTAACCCTTTATTCCTCCAGCTCCTGTACCTTCTCTCTGTTTGCCAGTGCAACCCACTTACTTGTATCTTTTCTAACTATTCCCTCCCATCCAATAGGTTTTCACACTTAAGTGTATGTCTTTCTCCATTTAAAACCACTAACGGCGTTCTCCTTTGTTTAGCAGCTTGTATGCTTGATTTTACTCACTAATTTGACCCTAACATACCACTGCCGACCTCTGACCCCTGTTCCTGTGACAGGGCAGTGGGTCTGGATGGCATCTGCCATCATGCTGCGCTGTGCTTTAGAAAGAACTCCTGTAGAGGGAAATAAATCCACAAGCACAACAAAATTGTTCCTTTGTTCTTTTATTGTTGCTCTATTTCAAGACTTCAAGACACTCCCCAGTGGTTTTCTTTAGTGTTTTCTAAAGCATTTATATGTAACTAAGCTTTAATTGCTGCCTTATGTTCTGACTCCATGCAGAGTAGATACTGTAGTCTAGTGGTTCCCAAATGGTGAATTGCAACCTAAAACTAAATGCGAATAATAAAGTACAAATATAATGGAATTTTTGCTAATATGCTAATACTGATATAACATAAGCGTCATAAGTGTTGGTAAATCACACTCCTGCTGTTTTTTTTTTTTGTTTTTTTTTTTGCAGTTGCAGTCATCACGCTTCTGGTTTAACATATTTAAATGTATATTTATATATACAAAGGAATAGGGAATTTTGCATGAGGGCTGAAGATTTCCACATGCAGATTTGCTATGTTGAAAAGCGTGATGCCTTTTGTAACAAAAAAAAAAAAAAAAGTGATTTCTATGTTATGCATTGCTATGTCTCTTGCAAAAAATTAACTATGTTTTTTAGTACAAATAAAACCCCCAAAAAGCATGGTTTGTCGTTAGAGCGTAGTAACAACAAATTAACCATTGTTTTGCTACACTAACCATAGTTTAACCATTGTATTTGTAATAAAATGTTATACAATTAGTAATCAATATGGCAAAAAAAAAAAACTGGTTACTACACGTTTACTATAATACAACCATGGTTAATTTTTCATTTGGGATTGGCAATGAAACTTACTAACATTTAATCTTTTTGACCTGAATTCTTTTTTTTAACAAAACAGTGGACCTTTTTGCCTGGAAAATTTCAGTGCAAATAAAAAAAAATTTAATGTAGTGAATTTTGGAAACCAGTCGAGGACCATTGCTGTAATGTACAAAGCAGAGTTATTTAGTTAGTCACTTTAACCACAATAGAAGGCAACCAATTTACAAAAAATATTTCCACAGCAGGTAAGTACAGGTTTGCACAATAGGGTTTTTAGGTTTGTTCAGCATAGGACACAAGTTTATTGCACCAAGACTGTGTGGATCTCATAATCTTTCCCCACTCTTGTGACATGCAACACCCCCCCCCCCCCCCCCCCACCCACTCCCCTCTGTACCACAGGTGATCCGTAAAGGCTGGCTAACCCTCCACATCAGCATTATGAAGGGCGGCTCCAAGGAGTACTGGTTCGTCCTGACGGCCGAATCGCTATCCTGGTACAAGGACGAGGAGGTAAGATTCATCTGTTCTTCATTTCTCATTTACAGTCCCTCCCCCTTTCGCTTGAACTTAAAACTAGTGCCACTCCAGTCGGGCTCGAACTTCATGTGTGTTTGAAATTAGTGCAAACGTTAGCTGTTTTCCAAAGTTCCTGTGGCTTTACTGGTAGAGTGTGGTGCGAGTAACATCAAGGCCTTGGGTTTCATTCCCTGGGAGCACATACATTTATGAATGTGTACTTTAATGTATTTGGCAGACGCTTTCATCCAAAGCAACTTCAATGTAAAAGTCTCACTTTATTCCCCAAAGAGAGATTGTTTATATGTGAACACACCCCCCCCCCCCCCCTCCAGTCCAGCAGCGAATGGTAGAGTCCTTGTACTCGAGCCACGGGTGTGTGTGTCCCAGCCCAGCCTAACCAATGTGCGGACTACTGTTCAGCTGCAGCATGATGAACAGGTAGTCTGAACACTGGGCAGGCGGGGGGGAGGAAAGAGGGCGGCTGGACCGCAGGTCACTGCCCCCGAGGACCGCACACGACTGCAGAAGAGAGTAAACAGTTTAGACAGACACACTGATAAAGCTTCGATCTTACTTAGCCCACCGAGAACATGCTCGGCTCGCTACCTATCTAAAATACAGTAAAAATAACTATTTTCAAAGTAAATTAAGTTTAACAAAGTATAAAAAATCCCCGTAAATTTGATTCTCAATAGTGTTAAATGTATTGCTAGTTTAATTGAAAAGTATTATTTACGTATTTTATTGTAAAACTGAAAAATTACTCTTTATTTAAGTAAAAATTGTCGTGAAAATCATAGTTAATTAATTGGGAGTCACGAAAAAATTATATATATATATAAAAAAAGTGCAAATGTAAAAGATTCGAATATGCTACGTTAATGATAATTTGAGGCCGAAAAAAAAACGTAATACTCATGTAAATAATACTGCGATGAAATAGGTTTTATTTTCTTAATGCGAAATATAAACTCTTTTGATTTTGGGGAGAAACGTCACATTTTTATGTTTAGATTTTTACTTCTAAATAGCTTTTTGTACCGAATAATAAAGCGACACAAAGAATCAAGTAATTAAAGCTGGTCCGCATGTTCAAAAAAAGGCATTATGAATCCAAACATAATGAAATCGGTTGAAATAACATTACTGAATATTCCGACGTAACTTATGGATAATGTTTACATTACGAATTCTTTTCAGATGTATATATTCGGTGTACTCACATGTCTGCTGCGTGGCAAATGCATATTCCAGGCCTCTGCAGTTTCTTCAAGACGAATAAGGACCCTTTGGCTTCATTTTCACATTCTGGACCATGTGCAGTTTTCGCTCTTTGCCATTGTTTTATAAATAACGCTGAGAAATGTTCCTTTAGCAGTCATTTTCAAAGTAAAGGGAAAGCGATAAATGGAGAAAAGAGAGGTGAGGAGCGGGACGAAAGTAGAAAAGGGACAAAAGGGGAGGCAAAGTGACGTGGCAAGCGCACTGAAATGTTCCAGCCGGGATCCGACTTTGGAATTCGCAGGAAATCGTACTGGGTTACTGGGGGTTTGTTGTGTGTGTGTTTGTGTGTGTGTGTGTGTGTGTGTTGGGGGCAGGGAAGTGTTCCTCTAAGTGATGTAACTGTTGGGGCCATAGCTGTGCAGACATAAACGTTTCCAGATGCTGCTTCTCAACTCAACAGAATGAGTTGGCAGCATTAGTCCTCATCCAGACTCCTCCTCTTCTTTTTCTTTTCTCTTTCTGTCTCACATCCCCCTCTCTGGCTTGGCAACCTGGTGGTCCTTCTTTAAAGGGACAGGTCACTTCAAAATGAAAATGTGGTCTTTTCATGTGTCGCTGAAAAGACACATATGATCCAAACCCATATGATCGCAAAAGATGTTTTGAAAAATCCTCAAGTAGCACTTTTCTATACATCCATTGTTACATATTGTATGTAGAATCTCTGAATGTTGCAGCTTTTGATACTACTGTGAAGTGATTTATAAGATTTTTGCAACTCACCTTCTCTCATCTCACTCTACTAGGAAAAAGAGAAGAAATACATGCTTCCTCTGGACAACCTGAAGCTCAGAGACGTGGAGAAAGGCTTCATGTCCACTAAGCATATTTTTGCAATCTTCAACACTGAGCAAAGGTCAGGGCTGACTGCAACTCTCTGTGTTTGTGTATTTTGGTTTGGTATTCGGTCGCTTCATGTGTTCGATCCCCCTCGCAGGAACGTCTATAAGGACTTGCGTCAGATCGAGCTGGCCTGTGATACGCAGGAGGACATGGACAGCTGGAAAGCCTCTTTTCTCCGAGCAGGCGTTTATCCTGAGAAAGATCAGGTACTAATGTTCAGTTTGAACACATGTACAATCTAAAACATTCTGCGTTCCATTACTGAGAGTTCAAAGTCTACACATTTAAGATTATTTTGTATCAGGATTTATTTTTGACTGTCAGCACTACTAGAAAACTTCACTAGTCACTTACGCTCACCAAGGCTGCGTTTATTGCAAGAAATACACTAAAAACAATATATATACATGTAGTGGATCATAACCTTTCATCAAAGTTGTCCTAAAACCATAATGCGTTCTTTTCTTAGGACAACTTTGGTGAACTTTTTTTCTGATCCACTTCAAATGTTGACTACTGTATATAAAACAAATAAACACATTTTGAATTAATATTTTGTAATTGTTACAACTCTGTTAGCTTGAATGCATTTTTAAATGTAATTTATTCCTGTTTGGCATTTCTCCAGTCATCAGTGTCACATGTTCCTAACATTTTTTTTTTTTCAGGATTCTTTGATGAATAGTACGTTTCAAAGTACAGCATTTACTAGAAATATAATTTATTTTGCATTATACATGTATTTCCAGTCACTTTTGATCAATTGAATGGATCCCTGCTGAATAAAAATGTCTTTCTTTCAAAAACAACATTACTGGTACAAAACGATAATATATGTTATGAAATGAATAATAGTTGTATAGTAGTAGCGGTGACGGTGCGTCTAAGGAAAACATTGCTATTATTACCATAAATACTTGGGGTTAGGTAGTTGAAAAATATTAGCACATCCATTTCTGTTATTGACATAGTACCTGCAATTATGCAGTTTTAAGATGGGTGTTTTACATTATTACTGTGTAATTACTATGTTATTACTAAGCAATCTGCGTAAGCAACCAGCGAGAAACACTCACACTGCAACATGTTAAAAACACTGAAAATACAGCAGCTACTTAGCAATTTCAAAGCATCTTAGGGACAACTTTTACATGGACAAACATCACTTCTGTTTTCTAGTATCTAGTAAATAGTTAAAAATACTTTTTCCCACCGATGCAATCTCCGTTTGATCGGCAGAAGTTGTTTTAGAGGTTAAGAAGTTTTTACATTTTGATGAAAGAAAACATTTCTTCCCTTAAGCATAGTATGCACTTCTCCATCCAGCACAATAAGACCAGGAATGTATTAAAGATACAGGTCACTTTAGATGTTGTCTTTAAAATTAATGATCATTCCTAAACTTAGATCAAAACTGGGATGTATGTGTGTAGGTGGAGTCAGAAGATGCCGCTCCAGCCGACACCTTCTCCATGGACCCTCAGCTGGAGAGGCAGGTGGAGACCATCCGTAACCTGGTGGACTCTTACATCAGTATCGTCAACAAGACCATCAGAGACCTCATGCCCAAGACTATCATGCACCTCATGATCAACAACGTAAGTACACCACTGCTCGTGTTTTAAGCAGTTCATCTTGAAACATAATAATTCTAACAAATTGCAAACATCGTCACCTCTTCATTAATCTTTCTGTCCTGTTCGGACGTCTTTCTGTCCCCAGGCTAAAGACTTCATCCACTCAGAGCTGCTGGCATACCTGTACTCCTCGGGTGATCAGAACAGTCTGATGGAGGAGTCTGCTGACCAGGCCCAGCGCAGAGACGAGATGCTGCGAATGTACAACGCCATAAAAGAGGCCCTCCACATCATCGGTGACATCAGCACCACCACTGTGTCCACTCCTGCTCCTCCGCCCGTCAACGACAGCTGGATTCCAGAGACAAGGTCAGAAAATGAACAGCGTGCTGCTGTCTGGGAAAGAGTTACATTCCCATTACTCTTGCTATGTTCAGAATGAATAGCCTATATACAGAATGAAATACTACTAAATAAAAATCACATTTCATTTTCTGTGATACTTGGGTCTAGGGCTGAGTGATAAATCGACAATGATAATTATCGTGTGATAAACATTTCCTCGATAAATGTTTGATATAATGCTTAAGAGGCAAAGGCTCCATCATTTACCATAGATTAACTGTAGTACCACTAACTGCACCACAATATTGTGTCAGAAATGTGGGTGTTTGTGTCAACTTTTATTATATTATTAATGTAGACGTGTATTAAATCTATTGAAGGAGGAGTAATGGAATTATATTATTTTTAGTGTTTAATCAATAGCATTTAATCAAGTGAGCTAAATGTATTTAGACTACTGTTTTTCATACAGATACCTAGAAGCCATATTACATTTTTACCATGGTATTGAGGTGCTATAGTTGTGGTTTTAACTCTGATTATAATGATCTAAATGTATGCTACTATGGAAGGCCAATGGCTTAAAAACAAAACAACAGTCAGAATAATTAAATTTTACCATATAAGAAAATATGATTGCTACAATTTTTACAGATTGATAATGACCATAAATCTATATCTGCATCCTAACTCAATGTACTATCAAATGTGTATTTCTAAGAGACCAAAAAAAAGTTATCAATATTATCAGGCAACACAGCCCTGTTACTTGATTTGAAATATTACTCATAAGAACAGGCCGATCTAAGAACACATTTTTTTTTTCTTCAATTAAGATATTTATTTTAAAGAAAAATGACTGGTTTATCTTTTAAAGTTTAAAGAATTCAAAAGTGAAATATTTGTCATTTTTAGTGTCCTTCATTACCCGTTTTAATACTATATTTCTTCTTTTCCTGTCTGTGTAGCCCCACCCCCCAGCACAGACCGTCTTCATCGGCTCCGGCCCCCAGCAGGCCTCCTGCAGTGAGAGGTCCAACGCCAGGCCCGCCCACTCTTAACCCCATCCCCTCCTTTGTAGCCCCGCCCATTCCCACTCGCCCAGGCCAAGATCCTTTCACTGCGCCCCCTCAGATCCCCTCCCGCCCCGCCCGCATCCCCCCGGGCATCCCCAGGTAAGACACTTAACTGTCTGACACCTCCGCGTAGAAGTGTATTCTTGCTGTGCTGTGTAAGAATGAGCGTCTTGTGTCTGAAGCTCAAAGGACTGAGGAAAATACTGTTTGAACAAGGTTTGACTGTTGTACTTTTTCTTCAGCTCTGATTCTTCTCACTAGATATTTTTTTTTTCTGTCATATACTAAACAAGTTTTCCTTCATTTACTTCTCAGCATATTCTTTCTAATCCTTCCAGTGATATCATTTTCCTGTTTTGATCTCCTCTCTTCTCTTCATTTCTTCTCGTTTCTACTAATCTAGCCTCATGTGTTCTCATCTCTCTTCATCACTTCTATTCTCACCTCTTTTCTATTCTAACTTGTACTGTATCTATTTTTGTCTTAAATCTTATTGTGCTTTCTCTCTTGGTCTCATCTGGTATTTTCCTATCTCTTCCTGTCTGCCTGGTTTCTTTTCATGACATTGTTTCTTTTCTTCTTGCCTCTTCTTCTCTTTTCTCATTTAGTCTTACTTTGCCTCTTTTGTCTGGTCTGTTTTTTTCCCTCTATTCTAGCCTTCTCTTCTGCTTTTGTGTGTCCTCATCTAGCTACTTCTTGTCTCACATAGTGTCACCTAACTTCTCGTCTCCTCCCATCTCATCTTGTTGTTTATCTCATTTCATCTCTAGTCTCAATTCTTCAAATTTTGTCATCTAGCCTCCGTCGTTTACTCTCATTTAGCCTCTCTTCGTCTCTCATTCATCTCTTCTAGTCTCATCTAGTCACCTTTTCTTGTCTCATCTTTTCTCTTTTATGTCTCATTTCTGCTCTCATCTCCTCTTAGGTCATCTCATCTAGTCCTTATCTTTTTGTCTTTTCTCATATCATTAGTCTCATCCACTCTCATCTCACCTCGGCTCAACTCTAATGTTGTCTTATCTAGTCTTATTTCCTAATCTTTTGTCTCTTTTCATATCTTCTAGTCTCATCTAGTCACCCTTTCTGGTCTCATCTTTTCTCTTTTAGGTCTCATTTCTCTTCTAATTTCCTCTCAGGTTGTCTCATCTAGTCTTTTTCCAATATATTTGTCTTTTCTCCTTTCTTCTCACCTCGTCTCGTCTCTTTTAATTTCTTTTAGTCTCACCCTCTCATTTCTTCTAGTCATCTCTTCTTGCCTAATCACAACTCTAGTCTTGTTTCTTCAGCTTGTCTCTTCTCATCTCATCTTGTCTCATGAAGACTTGTCTCTCCTCCTCTTGCATCTTTTCATCTCTTCTAGTCTCATCTAGATAGCTTTTCTTTCTCATCTTTTCTTTTTTATGTTTCATTTCTGCTCTCATCTCCTCTTGGGTCACCTCATTTAGTCCTTTTCTTATCTTTTTGTCTTTTCTCATTTCTTCTCATCCCATCTCATGCAGTCTCGTCTCTTTTAGTCTCATCTACTCGTCTCTTCTTGCCTCATCTCTTCTCCTGGTCTTTTCTCATCTATTCTCATCTCTCAATCCCCATATTTTGTTTATTTTCTTCCCGTCTCATTAAGTCTTGTCTTTTCCTCATGTTTTGTCTCGCCATCTTGTCTTATCTCATCTAGTCCCATCTTGTCTGTTTTCATCCCGTCTAGTCTCATCTAGTCACCTTTCCTTGCCTCATCTATTCTCCTTTTTTCTTTTCTCATCTCATCTCACGTCTTCTCTCATGTAGTCTCATCTCATCTAATTTCCTCTCATGTAGTCTTGTCTCTCCTCATCTTGTCTCTTTTCATCTCTTCTATGTTTTATCTTTTCTCATCTCATCTAGTTTACTTACAGTACGTATCCCCTTCTCCTTCATCATTTCCCTGGGGTTGTGGGTTTGTCTCACCTTTGTTTCTCACTATTTCTCCTTCAACAGCAGAAGACCCCCTGGCGCTCCCAACCGGCCCACCATTATCCGCCCCGCCGAGCCCTCCCTGCTAGACTAGCCACCATAGTCTGACAGAAAGAAAGAGAGAGAGAGGAAGGGCTGGAGAACTGCACTGAAACACGTGCACGTGTGTCTACACATACCGCCTGACCAATAGACCTAAATAATCCACTCAAACTGTCCTCTGATCAGCGCTGCTAGTCACATCCGTACTTTTAAAGGCCAGAGGTCTAAATTAAGCACATAAATATTCAAATAAATATATTATTGTTGTTATTATGGTATTCAAATTTAGAATGAACTAAAGGGTGTTGTGGCCTCCAACTTTCAGTTATTTCATCACTCAAATAGGTCAGTTGACCACCAGGGGGTATCCTACTCAACTTGTGTTGACGAACCAACATTACCTCCTCTCTGACTAGTGGTTTAATGTGGGATAAGATGTATACAAGCACTGTGCGAGCTAGTTGCTGTTAAACTAGCCTGTCTTCTTTCTGTTCTTGGGTAACTTAAGGGTTGTTGAAGACTCTTTCTTGTTATAGACACACTTCCTTATGTGTTTTTGTTTTCATTCTGTTTTCTTGACTCTCTAACTTGATCTGCTGAAACAAGACACCATGTTGTTATTGCTATGTGGGATTGATTTTGACCTGATTTCTTTGTTTTTCATGTTCAATTGGCCGTTTATGTTTTGATATCCTTCAAAACGGCACATTTAAGTACCAAGCGACTGTGAATTATGACTCGGTAGCAGCTAACCGAATTAGAGAAAAGCAAACATAGTTCACAAGTCAAAAAACTAGATGTTGACACTCATATTTGGAGTTGACAAGCAACATCATCTTTCTGTTGTGTCGGGAAATTTGGTTATTGAAAAGCACTTCTTGTTCTCGGGTGATGGGAATTTCTTAGATAGTTAGAAGAGGAGGTGGGGCTTGTATGCAAATCTCTGTAATGATCTGTTTATACAAATAATAATTTGTGTATATGAACATAATCCTGGAAGGCACGGTAACCACTTGCGATGGGCCGACCTGTCAGAGCTCAGAGCTCAGGTAACATCCGACTCCAAATCTCGCTTAGCGTTCTGATCATTGTAATTTAAATTAATCTGCAAGGCGCTTTTATTTTCATTCAGGGATAGTGAGGGTCGGGGGAGGGTTTATGAGCGGGAAAAACACCAGGGTGCTACAGGAAGTGGGAATGCACTCAAACACTGGGTCGCTGAACATGGTACATGCAGGTGTATTTGGGGTCTAGGGCGTTTGCTTTATGGAACCAGTCCGCTCTTGCTTGCAAAGACACGGAACTTTCTGAACGCAAAAAACAGTGAATCTTTAACATAGGGATCATAGTAATGTACTAACAAGTGTATTATTTAAAACCTGGGAATTTGTCTTTGTGTTGATTTGCATTTTTGACAAACTGTTTGCTTCTGAGTAGAACGACAGATGCTCTTCACTTTCGGTTGCGTTAACAATGGTTGAACAGAATTCAGAGTGAACACGGTCCAGCTGGTTTCCTGTTGATCCTGTTTTGATTGCGGAGTCTTTGATGTTTGCTTTTATTGATGTGCGTGCAAGGAAATGGGCCGTGACTAATTTTCCTTTCTTGATTAACTTGAGGATAAAAATAGGGATTTGGTGTAAGCGAGACCGGGTCTTTAATTTTAGCATCGATTCGTCTGTCAATAATCCCAGGCTTGAAGTCAGACTTGAGATGAAATTTAAAAATATTAGCTGCAGATTTCAGGGCCAAACGCTCTTTAATCACTCCTGTGTGTTATGGCTACAGTGATGGCAACCCTGCTCCTTCTTCAGTCATTTCGAGGCTTGAATTCAAATTGTATCCAGCCGTATGTTTTCCGATTTCAAATTACTTCAGTATCTGTTAAGAACTGGATAATGTTCAGATCACTGCAGCCATACCTTTCTCTGTAGTCATTGGTTATGGTGACCCGATCCCTGTCTCTCCTTCTAATAATTGTATCTTTTTGTATGGAGTGAGGGACTGAGGACATATTTACCATCCTTTTTATGCTTTTGGAATAACAAATCATTGTCAAGTGCCTGTGTAGCAATTATAATGGAATTGGAGCAAAATGCACAATGAGAATTGGAAGTTAGATGATAATAAAAGGTGTTATGTATAATAAAGATCTGGTGCTCTGGTGGTCGGTGTTTCCTTGTGTAACGTCTCCTCGCTGTCTGCTTAATTTTCCATGACATGTCTATCCCAGCATGCATCTCTTCCTCTGTGTTATCGTGGAAATAAATCAAATGTGGTCTCACTCACCTCTGACTGCGTCCGAAGCCACATGCCCTTTCTTTGAATAACTACTTTGTATGTTCTACACAGTATTAATGTGCAACACCATCTCATGGCAAACTATTTTATGTTTTGGCAAATTGGTGGCTAATTTATATGAATTCATACAATTTAATTTGTATGTTTTCATATGACCTACTTGTGCCTCTTTGATAGAGATGTTCAGAGGAGGACATTCATGCTTACTTTTTTTTTTCTATAAACCATATGCTTTTGTACTATTCAATTTATACAAATTCATACTAAATCCCTTTGTAAAATAGTCCCATTTTCTTGTGAGATCAGGTTAATTCAGTAGTGTAAATGAAATCTGAATGTACTACATAGGCTATGCATACTTCAGAAATTCCCCGAAAGTAGTTCATCTGGGTACTTTTCATGAATACTATGAAGTTGGACATAAAACTCTTTTCACATTGTTTTTTTTTTTTTTTTTTGCTTACCATATAGTAGGGAAATGCATACTAATGCATATTATTTTTAACATAAGAGCGGGGGCAGCCATTTGTAACTTTAATGTGCAAGGCTTTCGGTCGCTTCCAGTTATTGCATATTCCATCATATTTTATAAGGAGTGTGGGTAATTATATCTTCTGCCTGGTAAATTTGGTATCCATTGATATATGAACACTCAGTAACGTACACGGTTCATCACAAATATGTTTTTGGAGCTCTGAAGATAGTGCCCAATTGAGAATGCGAACGCAATGGCCAATTATAGATGTTAAAAGTTACCACATCCACTTACAACCATTCAAAACTACTCTTTAGTTACCTATGTCCAAGCACGTGGAAAAGCTCGGAGTAGAATGTCACGTGTTCTCATCTCAGCATTACCATAATTACAACATGGCGTGATTGCAGCTCTTGTCCATAGCAAACCAATTTTTGAAGCGAGTGTGATTACATTGGTCAATCACAGGTTGTTAAGTCAGTGATATATCCACGCAATACCATTAAAAATGGTTTTGAATCAAGCCGTTAACTCGTGAGGTAAACGATTCCCCACCTAGGAAAGTCCTCACTTATGAGTTATTTCTATTGCATATTGACACCTATGTGATGAATATGCATATAAGTGTTAGCAAAAAGCTAAATATAGGTAGGTCTAATCCATTAGTTACTGTTTCTAGGCTGGTATATAGGTTACAGTCGCATTACCCTCACTTTTCAAATGAAAATGTTGAAAGGGAACCTCCAGAAAATCAAAGTCTTAGCACAAGTGTTTACTTTTAACATGCACTAATTAATAAATTGGGGATACTGTGATGCAGTGTCAATTGGAATGGAGCACAGCACAGGAGCATGTAATGAGCTCATGAGTCACATTTGAAGGGTTGAGGGTCTCAAGAACAGGATTTAGAACCACGTGGCTTCATTACCACTTCTTCCAATGTAAAAAAAAAAAAAAAGCTGACCTTTTACGTATGACTCATGAGCACGTTTCCTTAGTGGAAGTACAAAGAGAGAGAGAATAAGTCTTATGTCATCATGGAAGACTACATCTGACTAATGATTAGTGTTGTTTTATTATCAGCATGTGACCTGATGAGTAGCCTAATGCAAGGCTCATATTTAGCAGCTTTCCTGCCAAAATCAGCGGTTTCTACATAAGTGAATAGTACAACTTCTTAGATAATCTACTCCCAAACCGGGTAGAGATCAGAGTTACTGTAAACATACATGTTTCACTCTGCACAGCACACAAATGAAATTCTCACTGCTGATCTGTGCTTTTGGCTGCGGTTGTTGAACAGACGTCCACCTCCACGACGGCCAGAGAACCAGTGGTGAAGCTGATCCGACGCAGTGAAGAAGAATCACCATACAGCTGCTCTGAACCATGAGGACAGGATGCCTGCTTTCAGAGGATATCAATAGGATATCAAAGGACCAATCAATTGGATTGGAAAAAAGTCAATTTAAATGTTCCTATGCGATTTAAAAAATGGACCAAAGATGAGATTCTTCTAGGTATTACACAGTCTTGTTTGAACTTTACTCTCTTGATGTGAAAAGGTGCTGACCTACCTTTTTTGTAGCAGTCTTGGTTCTAGAGGTAGTTTTTCTCATTAGGTTTCACCATAGATTAAATAAATAAAAGTGTTGAACTGAATCAAACCAGCTCAGAAATGCAACATTACAAACTTTGAATTAAGTCTAAAACCAGATATGAAGTACTGTATGAATGATGGTGAATCTGAAATATTGACAAAAAAAATTGACTTAGAATCATTGATTTTGTATATTAAAAGCAATATTAACTTTTTTCCCCCAAACTTTGAAATATTTACAAAGGAATAGAAGAAATAGAGTGCTGATGCATTGATGACATATTATATTTTTTGTAGGCCAACCCATAAGTTTGCGTCACCCTGGTTCCCCCTTGACAAAACCAAATGTGATTTTCCCATTGGCTTTTGGATTACTGCAGAAAATAAGCTGTTACCAACAAAATCAAATTCTTACACATTTGGTTCAAACTTGTCACACATGAACACAACTGAACGATAAAGCCTAAACACAATCACGTAATGTACAAACTAAACATAGGCTATAAACAAACTACACCAGGGTCACATGACTTCAAAGCCATTATGCTATTGAATAGATGAGTTGGTATGATGACATTTATGTTCCCAACAACCATTTAGTTATTTAACCAGTTGTGTATTTACTTATGTATTTTATGGCATTGAATAAAACAAGTGAACATGAGTTTTTCACCACAGACTTTATTTCAACCAAAAACCTACTCAAAAAACCTTCAGTACTATGGAAATGGAAGGTTTAAAACGCAAACTTATTTCCAGGTTTTGGTCAATGAAAATACATCAGGCGACTACAGGAGGTGCGTTCCACTTGACTTTAAGACTTTCCGAAGCACTTCCTCTCAGGGGAATCCATGCTGCCATTTTGAAGTGCGTTCCACTTCATTAACTAAGCATTCTGTCTGTGAATTGTTTCATTGAACTCTAGGGACTCTTATTTAGTTTGTAATGAATATGGCTGTACATAATGTTTACTAGGCATTTTTTTTAGAGATTAATGGCAACAACATGATTCTGATTCCCACACTACAGCAATAACTCAATTCATCGCAGTTAGCAAATGACTTGAAATGTCACCTCAATAACCCAGATGAGTTTTAAATTCATTTTGCATTTGCACTTGCTTGGCCACATATGTCTGAGCTGCATTTGTTCCAAATGAGATGCTAATGTGCTGAATAATAATCCATTCAAAGCAAAACGTTCCCTTGGATTTTTATTTTCCTGCTGTGTAAATCCATGAGAAAAGTTAATAGTTATGAGACTCAGAAGTCTCATAAATTATTTCAACCACAGTGTTTTAAAAGTCAAGTACAAAATTACATTCCAATTTTTTTTTATGCTTCAAGTAAGTTTAGTGTTCAGCAGTGTTAGCACTCTACAGAAAACTCTTAGAATTAAAAATGGTCAGATTCACTGATAGCTCCAAACACTTCAATTCTAACATAAACGGGGGACATTTTTTGGACCTGAGTTTCTGTTCCACAGAATCCATTAGTCCAGCATACAGTGTTCCAGTATCGTCCCTCTCCAGTTCATCTCTGCTATGTGCAAACTCTGTGTTTGTCACTGAATAATCTGCGTAACGTGTATATCTGGGCGAGAGCCACGCTGACCATGACCAGCAGACTGACACTGGACCAGAAGGAAACCCGCCACAGGTTATCCTCCAGCAGGTAACGGTCACGAGCCTCGAACGCCCGCAACGTCGTCTGTAGCTGACGGCTTCGCTCCAGATTCTTGTGAACGGCGTCCATTGTGTCCTGTGCGATGAGAGAAAACATGAGCGAAGCTATAGTTCCCACAAAACATTTTGAAACAATGCATTTTGGCTGCAGATGATAAGTGCCAAAACCAAGAAAATTTGAACTGCAAATCATTTTCTTAACTGCATTCCACCATTTAAAAAATGTTCTAGATCTAATGTGAAAATACCAGCCTGACAGCTTTTCTTCAACTTTAATAAAGCCTACTGTAAACTATTTGATTTGCAAATTTCATTCAAATAATCAAAATAATCCGAACATAACCTGAAAAACCTGTAGTACACAATCTACTACATGCCTTTTGTTGTCTGACTAATAGCCTATACTTGTTAGCAAGTAAAAGGCCTTTAAGTTTAATTGTAAAATCATCTACTTTCAGGTTGTGCTAATATTTGCTAATTCTATATCACGGGAACTTGACAATAACTTCTATGTTGTTAGTAATATTTCAAGATGAACGTACTGGACTGGCTTAGGTTTCTTAGAAAAATCATGTTAAAATTTGGGGGGGAAACGCAATTTGATTATTAATTTATTAATTTTACACTAGGCCTAATATTTATATGCATTTTATGCAAGTAGTCTCTTATGTTGTTAAAAAGATCTCAATGTACATTACAAGCTATCAGAATTTCATCTTTTTGTCCATATAAATATTAGCAACTGGGCCAAAAATTGCACATTGTTGCTTAGTTTGAGCTCCATATTCAATATAATATTTTATGAGCCATAAAGGCTTGATATATCAAATAATACTTCTTTTTTTTCTATGTCACGTCTTCCAGAGTTAAGAAACCTTACAGCGCCTATATAATGTACGGTTTGTTTACTGCAAAAGCTTATCTGTCATCTAATGTATAGTAAGTTGAATGAAAATGTTATCAGAACCTTTTTAGAACTGCCGTCAATACAATACAATGTTCTAGTAATGATTTGATATTTATCATACACATAATCCACATGTACATCCTACAATAATAAGAACTGTAAACTATTGGCAAATGAATGAAGTGCTGTGTGATTTGTGTACCCTGATATCCTCCAATTTGTACTCCAGCAAGTCCTCCGGTTCAGCCAGAGCAGCCCAATCTTCATCATCCTCATCGTCCTCCTCTGGTCCATCCACGATCACCTCCACATACACCATCTTCTCTGAAATATGGCTGAAGCTGTTGTCAAAGCAAATCCTGTAGTCGCCCTCCTCAGTGGGGTCCACTCTGACAGCAAACCCCCGACACACACAAAGCAAGATTACTAGAATGTCACGGCTTGTGAAAAATTAGATCCAAAAATACAATCCACACAATAGAAGTCCATATAAAAGTCCATCACTTAAACTGTTTGGTAACAAATTTAAATATATTTTGTGTTCATAGTCAAACCAGTGGAAGCTCATTTCTGGAATAAAACGATTTTGACTTGTTTCCTTGGAATTCTGACTTTACATCTCTCTCATTTCTGAGGGAAAAAAAAGTCAGAATTGCAAGATATAAAGCCAGAGAAACAAAGTCAAAGGGTAAAATCTACATAAAAAAAAAAAAAAAAAAATATTAGTCTTAATTATTAGATGTGAACTCAGAATAAATTGCGAGATTGTGAACTCAGAATTCTAAGAAAGTCAAAATTGTGAGCTTATAAATGCAAAATTCCAAGAAAAAAAGTACAAATTGCGAGATGTACAGTCAGAACTCAAATTTTTGAGAATAACACTGAGAAGTCGGGGGAAAAAAAGTTTTTAGCTCGCATTTCAAAGTCAAGAATTGTGTTCTAAAAAGTCACAATTATCTTTTCAATAGTTTTATTCTGTGATGGAAATAAGCTTCCATACAAACCGGTTTGGAATGACATCAGAGTAAATAATAACAGAACTTACATTTCTGCGTGAACTATCCCTTTAAGTAGGCTTTTAATTTGATAAAACTTTTCATTTTACTTTTCATTTGACTGGTAACCTGGTTATGCAACCAGTTCTGTAAGCAGGCAACTGTTTTCTGTAAATTCAGTTGTGTGTCAGCCCTGCAGCAGCAGACAGCATGCAATTTTGCAGCAGAGGACATGCAAATACTGTGGGTTATGACAGTCCAAAACTATGAGTAAAGGTTTCAGCTTTGTGCACTATGGGATGTGAAGCTCACGTGTGTATGCCATCTGATTTTCTGAAGTCGGAGACCAATCTATATCCTTGCGGGGAGATCAGAGTGAAGCCGACGTCCAGCCCTGAGCCTGCAATGACCTGCAGACAACACATATGGGTTAATGCCAGGGTGACTGATAAATGAAACAGCATTCGAAACCCACATTTAATTCTGTAATGTGACATGCATACAAGTGCAAAGATACACATATATAAATTTAAAATTCAAATTAGAGGTCTCCTATCTTCCACAGACTGATAAAGCAGCCCATTGAGGATTCAGTGTGCTGTTGCTAGAGATAAAGTAAGGCAAACAGAAACCATGTAGCACTAGAGACATTGTGATCCTTCCAGCAGATGGAATGAGCTTTTGGCCGAGTCAGCTGTCCTGCAGCTGTGCCTGTTTTTAACGTAAAGCTGGATGGCTCCACAAACACACCCAAGACACGAGGTACAGTGAACCTTCAGAGAAAGGTCACAACACAGGGCTGGACTCGAATAACTAAAAGACAGTAGCTTCTGTGAGTAAACAGGACTGAATGAGGATTGCTTAACCCCTTTGTATTCAATTGACTTTGACGTCAATAATATTGAACGTCCCACCAGAGCTGTAGAGAAGAACCACACACATGAAACCAAACCATAAACACACTGTTCATGTTGTATTAGCATGTGATCACTTATGATTCATAAGTACAGTCATTCATATCTATGCACTTTGACCAAAACATGCACCTGTGAAAGGAAATGTCCTGCTACTTCCTGGTCATTACTGTGTATATATATATATATATATATATATATATATATATATATCATAAAGCAAAAGTTAGAACACAAACAAATAGATTTGAGACTTGCTAACAATAAATAACATTGCAATTAACATTTAACAACTTGCTGACTGGTGTTGCCTCTCGAGTCATTTCCAATAGGTTTTCATCATTTAAGAGCATTGCAATTAAATAACTGAAATACTTTAAATGTTTCATTGACCTGGTACTCCACTTCCATGCTGCCGCTCTTAGTGGCTGTTTGGAAGAAGCACTCGGTTGCTCCTGGAGGTAAAAGGAAAGTGAACTCGGTGTCCTTATTCTGTCTGAATGCGAATCCCAAATCCACGCGGAGCGTCAGAAAGAGCAGCAAACACACTACGAGACGCTTCTCTTTACACCGCTCCATGTCTTTGCTCTTCAGAAACACACTCGAGCAGCAGTTTCAAGCAGCCCGTCTGCACTGCGAGCGACGCGACAACGCTAGGACGCTATCATCGCCTTACACTGCAAGAGCTTTGTTTGGACTCTTGTGAAATTGCGGCGACAATCAGCCGCGCGTGAAGTTTGATAGCTTCGCGGATAATGAACGCGTAGTAGTTTTCCCGCGTCGCGTAAAACGCGATTTGTCCACTGTGTTCCGACGTCAGGATTCAACGCGCGCACGTTCTGATAATGTTATCATAATGGTTTCATAAGTTTTTTTTGTTATAATAATTTTGTCTATTTGTATCTAACTCTATAAGAAGCTTATAGAAGTAGTCTTTCGTAGTCTTGGTTTTATTTATTTATTAATGTTAGTGACAAAAACCTTTATGCTTCGCTCATAGTTGTGAATGTTATAATACTATAAGGGGAAAACATAATTGAAATGTGACCAGAACCATGTTCTGTATGGGGGTATAATGCTGAACATCTGTAATGTTTTGGAAAAAATACAAATCAATTATAATTATAAAACTAACAAACTTATAAAGAACCTTTTATCAAGTGGATACAATGAATTGAAGAGTTCAGATGCAAAAGTGCCTTCTAAAATGAGCATTTTATATCAGGCTTCAGGTTTAGTAATTTTACTTTAATGGCAATTAATGTGTATAGGTCCTTTTCTATGCAATTAAAGTGAGGTAATTGAACATAAATGTAGGGGTCTAAAATGCTAGTTTTAGAAGAATATTTTAGACAGGACTTAGGGCTTTTGCATCTGAACTCTTCAAATATTGTTGCCATTTTTATTTAGTTTCATCTATCTTGATCAACAATCACCCCAGGACCTAATTTGGATGATTATACAAATCCTCATATTATAGGCCATGCTTGCTTGGCTTTGGAGTGAATAGTGAAGTTTGTCAAAAAAATTGCAATGCTGGACTTATTAAAGGGATAGTTCACTCAAAAATGGAAATTGTGTTATCATTTACTCACCCTCATATCGTTCCTCACTTAAAGACTTTTGTTCAGCTTTGAAACACACAAGAAGATATTTGTTATATTCCCTCATCATTTTTGTCCATCCTTTGTCCATCATTTTTCTGAAGAGACACAATCACTTTATATGATCACTAGCTTTATTTCATCATCAAAATGTTTGCTTGACACACAAGAACCAGTAAGTTTTGCTCTTGAGTGTAAAGTAAGAACATTGAGCTGATATTAATATTGTAATTATTTATGGTTTTAAGGGTTAACTTTTATTTAAATATACATTATGTATGTATCTCTAATAAGAAGTCCATGGTAAGACCCTGCTAGATAAATGTGTGTAAATACTACTATCTTTCAAGGCCTTGACACATTGAACAGACGGTCAGCCGTCATTTAGCATCTGTCAGCTCAGTTTTTTGCTGTCTTCCACACCATCAGCAGTTGTTCAAATTTGGCAATAATAATTTAAGTTCCGCATTCAACAGTGTCAATAACTGTAGGATGGAGGACAGAAATATCTGGACTTCAGCATTGGTCCATCTTTAGCTATCTAAGTGACGTGTGGTTAAGTATGGTGTCCCATTCCTGGAATTTATGCTCTGCATTTCACCCATTCAAGTGCACACACACACACACACACCATGAACACACTCGCAGTGGGCAGACATTTTTTCAGTGCCTTGCTTAAGGGTCTCACCTCAGTCGTGGTTTTTTCAGGTGGAAGAGAGCACTGGTCGTTTACTCCCCCCACCCACAATCCCTGCCAGTACCGAGACTCAAACTTGTAACCTTTGGGCTACAAGTCTGACTCTCTAACCATTAGGCCACAAATGGAAGATGCTAGTGTTTTGTATGGCATGCATTCTGCCAATCAATGTTGAACCAATCAACTTCCTGCAGTGCGAAAATGGCAAAAAGTGGGTACTTCCGCCAATAGTTATAGGAACCCCTTAAAAAAACCCTGATGCAAGCAAACAAACAATCCATGAGTGCACACATATAATGATTTTTCATTACTTCAGCTCACCTGAGCATTACTATATGCATTACTACTTTAATAATGACATGGAAATTTAATAAAGACACTGAAAACCATTTGAAATGGTAAGGAAGCGATGATGTTCGTAAGGCCGCAGTCCTAGCCGGTTTGTAAAGCCATCTGAAAATGAGTGTCGTACAACTCTGACATAAAGTAAATTACGTTAAAGCTGTAATGTGATTGGTTATTATGGCACATGTGATCCAAGTACAATACAGACCCTCTAATCTCCCTTTTAGTAAAAAAATCTCTGGTTTCACTTTCCTTCTTTGAATGACAAATGCAAACTACTGCCCCCATTGGTAGAGTTGTTTCCTCTCGCGCAGGTGCAGAACGTACATGCTAGTTGACCTTTGGATGTAGTCTTTGACGTGTGTTCAAGTGTAACTTTTTGGCCCAGGCGCAAGTGACAACACAGTCATATTTCATCACAACTAGCTTTTTGATATCGGTTTCATGTGTCACGAGCTAAGGCATGAAATCAAAAGTACATAAGGACTGAATGAGTCTCCTGAATGTGAGATAGCTCGCTCTCTCTCAGTCTACTACTCTGCATTTTTGTTTTTGTCAGCTGAACTATACTTGTGGTTATTGTTCTAAATATAAGGATGAGAAAGGAGACCACATCAGCCTGTACGGCGTATCACTGCTCTTTTGTGTTTTATTGCTTTATTTTTCCTACAGCAAAGTTACCTAAAAACGTTACCATAGCTAAGAAGTGTGTGAGTAGGGGAAGCTGTGGCTGAGAGCTGATGCACAGGAGAGAGGAAGGTGTGAATGGGTGGGCCTGTTGCATGACCATGAACATGCATTTATCTGCTTGTGTAGGCATTTGTGTGTTCCACGTCTTTTCTGATTCCCATTTATGTATATTCCACTTCCAACCCACTCAAATGGAATATGTCACGTTCCGAAAGACAAAAGATATGACATTTTAACACTGTTTTTTTTTTTTTCCCTCGTTTCAAAAACTAGAAAATTTGATTTAAATATAGCACTTATTTCATCCCACATTTCTCAAACTTGCAGATTTGACTTGACTTGATTTGACTACCTGTCACTTGAAATAATAGTACAGGAGATTTTGAGAGTGGTCTGACTTTGTCTTTTTTTTTTCAGACATCCGTCCGCCCATCTGTGGGCTTTGTGAGTGATGTTTATCTTTCACTCTCACTGTGGGTCTTGCTCTCACTTTACTTGCTCTCACTTTATTGCACTGGGTCTTCTTGCACCTCTCTGGATGTGCAGTTGTCATCTCTGAAGTGGCCAGAGACGGTGTGCGCGCGCACATGGCTACGGGTAAAGTGTTGTATCCTTCAGTATTCGTGGTGGACAGTAAAATGAAGCCCCCTCCGCTGCCCCCCAAGCCGGGCCGTAGACAGCGGAAGGATGTGATCCAGACTCTTCTGGTGATCCTGGTTTGTGTGGCACTGTGTGGCATGGCTGTGGAGGCCTGCTTCATCTACCATCTGTTCACATCAAAAGAAAACTCTGTAAGTACCATTTGGTCCAACTTTCTGAAGCATCGCTTGTGTACTTTCATTCAGCATCAGTCTTTCACTCACTTTTCATATCAGTTGATCTAATCTCAGTTCATCAATCTCAGTTGTTCATCAGTTCTTCTTTTTAGATCATTGCTGCTTTTTATCAGTTTAATCATTTCTCATGTCTTTCCTGTCTTCTGTTTCTCTTTTATATGAAGAATACACAGTAGATTATGTTATTTGGTTGTTGACCTCATCGTGGTTTATCACTTTTAGCTACCTCTAGTAATCGGAATCAATAAGATATATCTATAATTAAACTATAACTGTGTAAATATATATTTAAGCTGCGTTTTTAAACTTTCTACTCATCAAATAATTATGAAAAGAAGTATTAGTTTTCACAAAAATAAGCAGAAACTGTTTTCAATGGTGATAATGATGAGAAATGTTTCATGAGAAGCAATCCCCATATTAGAGTGATTTCTGAAAGATCATGTGACACCGAAGACTGGAACAATAATGCAAAAAATTAAGGAATGATTTAGATTTTAAAATATATTGAAATAGAAAACATTTATTTTACATTTCAAGAATATTACAGTTTATACTGCATTTTTAATCAAATAATGCAGCTTAGAGAGTGAGTATGTATATATATATATATATATATATATATATATATATATATATATTTCTACATTTGCTCCAAAGAGTACATACATTTACACACACACACACACACACACACACACACACACACACACGCGTTTATTTTTGTGAAAAGTAGGGACATCCCATAGGTGTAATGGTTTTTATACTGTACAAACTGTATATTCTATCACCCTACACCAGCGGTTCCCAAACTTTTTTTTCCTGCGCACCCCGTTCTATGTCCCAACCGGGATGGCGCACCCCCAATCCCCACTTAAAAAAAACGCAACAAAGCTGTCTTTAGTGACATGCGCAAATAACCAGAACACGCATGACAATAAAAAAATCAACAAAGTTTCAATATAATACAACAAAGCTACGCACAAGCTTCCACTTTTAAGAGGACGAGTGACAGACACAGGCTCAGTAACAGAAAGCACGGTTATTTTCAGCCGCGTAAAAGAAACATGGCCACGAATTCAAATGCGTCCCACCATGCTGAACACAATTATTTTTTTTTTCAGTTTTACAATTATTATTATTATTTTTTTTACATTAATTTAAACATTTACTTAAAAAAACATTAGGCTATAGCTTATGTTAAATTATTTTGTGTTTCATATATTATTTTCAGGCATGAGCAGACCTACTCACATAACATTACGCATTTAACGAACACATACAAGCGCCCACTTTGGCAGAATTCAATTCAAATAGCCATCAACAGCCATTAGTTCGGTAAAATTGAGCATCAGGATGGACAAATTTGTTTTTAAGGGAGAAAAAAAGAAATGTGAAAAAGGCCAGCGAATGAACACGTAGCTAGTCAAAGTCAAAGTCAAAGTCACCTTTATTTATATACCTACCGCTTTAAACAAAATACATTGCGTCAAAGCAACTGAACAACATTCATTAGGAAAACAGTGTCAATAATGCAAAATGATAGTTAAAGGCAGTTCATCATTTAATTCAGTCATTATGTCATCTCTGTTCAGTTAAACAGTGTCTGTGCATTTATTTGCAATTAGAAAAAATAATAGTTGCAGTATCAGTAGTAAAGGAGAGTGCTGGATTTTTGGTTTGCCCCGCAACTTACTTGAAGAAGTTCAGGCAAATGGGAACACAATATATTACATAGCAATCATCCTTAATTGAAGAAATGTGGCAAAACATCTCTGGAGAGAACCTCATATTATTAAATTCGAATGTTCTTTCCATATTTGGATCAACATAGGCTACATTTGTGAACGCACATTTTCTGCAATGTCGCGTCAAGTCATGCTCCCGTGCACGTCTTACAGACTGCATCTTAGGCCTATGTTAAACTTTCCGCGTCCGCGGGGAGTCCGCTAGGTAGGCGTGACGTAAACATCGTCACGGGAAAGTGTGTGCGGAGGCTCTGAGAGGACGAACGCGTACCTCCCATTTTTTATGACCGCGCGGACAGGTGCGCGTGGTTAGTAGGCTTCAGAAGCACAGTTGCACATGTGGAGGCAGTGTGAAGAAGCCCATTGCTACTCGAACCTGTGTAATCCGCTTGCACTTGGACTTGGACCAAAGTGCGGCCCAGTGGAAAAAAAGGTTGAGAACCACTATAACACAACGGTTATGGAAATTAGAACGACATTGAATTAAATTGCAATGAAGTTACAAACGATCCACATCATTAAAGAGAATAAGCTCCGAAATAGATAAAATAAATAAAAACGAGGATCAATCTGAAACTTTTCAAGAGCGACAATAAAATTAGCCTACACACGATCCACAACATAATTAAGTTGCAAAGAGCATAGGCTCAAACATAAAATAAAATAAAAGAGTATGCAGCCTGCAGCGAGAGAGAGATTTCCTCAAGATTTTTTCTATTTAATCAGTTAAATAGTGTTAGTTAAATAGTACATTTTCTTTCTCTATTCTCGTCTCTTTTGCCTCCAAATCCTCACTCTCTCTTGGCCCCTCTCCTCCTGACCAACAACTTTATCATAAGATGTCCGACTTGACAGTTTCTCTGATTTCAGCCAGTTAAGCATATTTATAATATATTATTATAGAATGACACACACACACACACACACACACACACACATACACACACACACACACACACACACACACACACACACACACACACACACACACACACACACACATATACTGTCATTATGGGAAGTAAATATCCCCCAAACACTATGAAATTACACAATTCATAGATGATGTTCATATTTCACAATATGATAATGCTGATAATATAATGCAAAACAAAATAATTTAACTAATTTATTTGTGAAAACAGACTGTATGTAGATGAAGATGTTTCCGTCAGGCTCCTTGCCGTACATGAAACTTGCAGAAATGTAGCTGGACAGCTGGTGCTCAAACCACATTGCGTGCTGTGGTTACCTGATCTAGACCCAACAAATGCAGTTATGAGAAAATAGGTCTTAAACAACCTGCAACAGGTTTATCTGATATGATTTGCATTGTGACACAAATAAGCTATCTGGGGCAAACGCAACTGCGTTCCAAGCCTTATTATTTAAAATACAAATAATCATACTAACATTTTTTTTTTATTACTACATTTTTTTTTTTTGCTTTGCATATTAGTAGTGTATAGCTTGATAATTTCACATTACTGTTTTCATATTTAATGGTAAACGTGCAACCAAGCAAACAAAAATAATGGTTGCTCTTTAGCATTTCCTCGCTTTCTTTGCCACAATCTGTATTGTATAAAGCACTATATAAATAAAGGTGATATAAATCAGTATTGTGACATACACCTAAATTAAATGGATTATCGGAAAGAAAAGAGGGCGGAGACTGTAAGTCGGTTGTTTGATGAATGTAAGACGTGGAACTCAAGGCAGATGAATGTGAGTTTGACATGATGTTGATGAAATTATGCTTTGTTTTGTTTGTTTTTTACATGAACTAAAGTGCAGGAATTTGCCACAGCTGATGCAACAGCAACCCATGTTGCAACAGCATCATTGTAGTATCACTGAGGTGGTAAACCTCAAAAGGTTTTGCAGACTCTTCAATCAATATGAAAGATTCATAAATGTAAGATTCTCTTTTTTAATCTTCCACAGACACTTCCAGTTGAACCACAGATTGGCATGAGAAAACAAGGTAAAGATAGCGCTATAGTCTGAAGTGCGACAAGTTTACTCTGATGCATTGCACCTTTTATTCTTGGTAAACATGGCATATGATTGCACTTTAAACCTATGATACTTTATTTATTTATTTTTGGAATATCGCAGAGAAAGAACATACTCTAACGCCCAAACAAAAACCGCTTGGAGAAATGAAGCCATCAAAACCAATGGCACAACTGACAAGTAAGTTTATTTTTTTAGATGCTAGGTTTAGTTTATTTGTCATCAATTACAATCAGTGACTAGCAATCCAATGTCTATTCACTGTTAATACTTCCCAAGTCAGAAGAAATGAATTAGTACAAATAGAAGTATGGGAACAATTCAGTCACCAAAAGTCTGCATGTATGCCGATCACCTGGTCTTACTTCACTATCCACCGTATTTTCATGACAAAATGTATACATGGGATCATGAAAGAGCAAATTCATTCAAGAGTTTGTAAACATGTGAGAGCTAATGTGTATGATGCTCTTGCTGTCCTCTCTTTTAGCTGGTCAGGAACCTGTAAATGGAGTCGTGCTGTGGCATGAGAATCATCAGTCCATTCTTTACCATGTCAAACACAAGGCAAATGAGGGCAAACTCATCATAGAGAAAGAAGGATATTATTCCATCTACTCTAAGATCAACTTCAAGGAGGACAACATCATATTCAGCCACTCTGTAGTCTGGCAAACACATCGATATGCAGGGAACGAGATTCTGCTTCTCCAGTCCTCCAGGTTCCGTCCTAAACCCACGAGGTCCAGAACCATCGACAACAGCTACCTAAGTGGGGTGTTTCATCTGTACAAAGGAGATGCTGTCTTTGTCAGGGTGAAAAACTGTACACTGGTGTTGTCTAATGCTGCTGAGAACTACTTTGGTCTGTTCATGGTTTAGATGGATTCTGCAATCAGACTGTTTACATCTCAGTAATGTGCGAGTTCACAGCTAGATCTGATGGAAGAATAAACTATTAATAATCACAATACTTAGTCTTCCTTTAAATCTGTACCTTTCAAGTAAAAAACGAAAAACTGAAAACAAACTAGATACTTAAATAAGAAGGAATCAAACTTTTTCTTGTTCTTTTAAGATAAGACGTTCATCGTATAGGATAGATATATAGGACAGGATATTTCACTCTCTCTCTCTGTCTATATATATATATATATATATATATGTATATGTATATATACACAGTATATACCTTGTAATGTTTAATAATTTTAATAAAATAATAATAATAATTTTTTGAAGTGGTAAATCAACCAAAGAAATCAAATCAAAATATCATTTTCACACTTATTTCTTTATTTTACTTGTTTCTTTGTGAGTTATTTCTGAAATTTACTTACTAGTTTCTATATCTATGTATACTGTATACTATAGTGCGGCCAAATGATAAATCGTATCCAAAAAATAAGTTTTTGTTTGCATAATACTGTATGTGTGTGTTCTGTGTATATTTATTGTGTATATATAAATACACACACATACAGTATATATTTGGAAAATATTGACATGTATATGCTTACATTCATATAATCTAAATTATATAAAATATATATAATATATAAAAAAATTCTAAAATATATACACACATTATATACATTATACATATAGACATTACACTCTTACACCTTTTATTTTGGATGCGATTAATCATTTGACAGCACTTATATATGTATATATATATATATATATATATATATAACATCCTTGATCATTTTAATTTGATCTTTACAGTCTGTGTGGCATATTTAGCATAAATTGTTTTGTGAGGAACAGGTGTCTGAATTAATAATCATAACAACTGTCCTGGGAGATGAACATGAATGTTTCATTGCACCTTTAATTTGTTCAAGATATAAAATAATACTGCTGCAATATATTGTATGTTGCTTTGCACATCTTAAATATTATAATTTACTTTTGTATTATTATTCTTTTATTTAATTAAATTATATGTATTTTTGAGGATATTTCTCACATACAGTGGGAACCAAAAGATTGATTGTAATATTTTTTTTTTTTTTTTTTGCAATTAAACGGAGTCATTGAGAGAGTTGAAGTGTGTTATTTTGTAATGATGATAGTAAACACCTGCTCAGTTTGTTTGAACATCCTGATACAGCAACATTGCCTCCCACTGACATATGTTATTGCAAAATAAAAGCATAAAAATGCAATAAAATACAAATTGTGTTTCAGATTTTGGAGCCCTATATTTATATATATATATATATATATATATATATATATATATATACATATCCCTATATATATGATATATCTCACATTAGATAAATGGAGTTCATGTATCTGGATCTGCACAGGGGCAGTGATTTATTTGTCTGATCATTATCTTTTTGCATCAGCAGCATAAAAAGTTTTTTTTCAAGTATTTTAAATGAATGTTTACTGTCTATTTTGAATACATTTCCTTCTCAAAATAAAGCTACGGTAAACCTCATCATTATGTGCTGTTAGATAACATGCATTGTGTTTATTAGTCACTTGCATGCAGATCCACAATGCTGTGGTTTGACCTTTTCCTGCTCATCCACTACAGTGGCACTCAAATCTTGCTTTATTCGCAGTTCGTTTTTTAATTCATAATGCAAATGTTTTTCTTACTCATCTTATCCTTTGATCTCCTCGGTGCGGAGAGACTTGAGTCATATGTTTTTTGACATGCAACCTGTTCACATCTGTCAGATGACATCAGCGCGCCGCAGCAAAGGACATTTCAAGAACTTCAGTGAAATGAGTTTGGAGAAATGCTCAGTTGTGCGCACAGCTGCATTTATCATTTGAATCAGGACCTGCTTTATTTTATCTTATTCTAAGAAGCTTTTCTCTGCGAACGCCCACGCTGCTGTGTATTCTTAGCAGAGCTAGTAAACTGCAGAGGAAATGGGGGTGGGGGACGCTACCCATGTACACAGGTACGAGTTTGGCTGTTTCGCTGACTCAGATCTGTCTGACTGAAGACTGAAGCTTCTCTAACGAGCTTGATGGAAGATTCCAACCAACACAGCAGCAGCACATGTGCCATTACACAGTTTAGACAAAGCGAATTGGTATAGGCCCAAACTTTAATGACACTATCGCTTTCAGAATAGAGTTGGGTGGTTTTGCATAGTCAGATGATATTTGATATTGTGATGTCGGAAATGGTTTTGAGTGGACTGATTCGGAATGGGAAGGTCTTCTTGATGTGCTTTTCTTGTGTTGATGTGTGCATATGTGTTGTGTATAGTTCCTCTGTGGGTGTATATGATCCAGTGTATGTGCACATTAGCATAGTTAGCCTTTCTTCTGTTTTGGTAGGGTGAAACCAAAAGTTGTTTGACTGGATTTTCCTGCCCTTTCAATTTCCACTATATAGTATCTGTTAAATGTGTGATTTTGCTTTACAGAAACTGAACGTTAAGATCAGAAGTGTTGCTAATTTCAAGGATGGTGTTATTGCAAAAAAAAACAAAAACAAAAAAAAAACACTTTTGCACATTGTAAATAACAATGATTACTCAAATTCAGTTACTAGTCTTATTCACAAAAAAAATAAAATACGTTTCTTAAGGAAATAGGTCATCTCAGTCACTATTTGGTCTACAATCATCATCGTAAAAGCAGACTTTGTATGATAGTATGATAGTTTTGTGTGAGGAACAGAATTAAACTCAAAAGTCATTACTGAATTCAGATTCAAAAACAGAACCTTAAACATGACATGCTGGCTTTGCAAAGATCATTGAGAGCAACATGCCATCTGTTCTCGTGTGAATGTCAAATGCCAGTTTCAAAATGTGCAATAAAGAGTGAGAACTGAGAGCTGCAGTGAATGGGAAGATCTGATTCATAATATAAATTTCAGTTTACTGATCATGCAAAGCTAATCAAAATTTTTAGAAGATACAGACAACAGCATATAGGGTTGAAACAACAATAAGTACAGAATTTATAGTAAATAAAACATTAAAATATATATATTTTTTTTTACCAAAAAAAGCTTAACAGCTTAACACAGAGAAACTTAATTTGTGTCAGAAAAAAATAAAAAGGGTGAATTAAGGACTTTCGACAAACAGAAAAGTTAGACTTTTTTCATTTTATAGTGCTGTTAACTGATTAATTGGGATTAATCGCATCCAAAATAAAAGTTTTTGTTTACATAATATATGTGTGTGCTGTGTATATTTATTTTGTATCTTTAAATACAATCACATGCACGTATATATTTAAGAAAAATATGTTACATATTTATATATTAAATATTTGTATATTATATCAAATATAAAAATGTAAACATATACATGTAAATACATATATTTTTTAAATATATCCTATATGTGTGTATATTTATACATTCATAATAATAAACAGAAGAAACACATATATTATGTAAACAATACCTCTTTTTTTGGATGCATTATTTTTTTCAATCACATCTATTGTTTGACAGCACTATCATTTTATAAAAATAAATCAATAAAACGAATGGTCCATTGCTGCATTCCAAATGGGATACATCCACCTCCAAACGATACTTTGCAAATAGAAAGAACAGTTGTGGCCAGTTTATTGAACAGTCGATCTATAACAAGTGCTGAAACCAAAAAACAGGCCTGTCAGAAGTCAAGCCTGTAGTTATACACAGCTTTATACAAGACAAATTGTGTCAAAGCAGTTTTACGGTATCAAACAGGAAAATAGTGTGTCGACAGAGGACCATAGTAAACACTCAATTGTTCAGTTAAAGTCAGTTAATCATTAATTCAGTGATGGCTTCATCCAGCTATCTCTGCAATCAAGCCCCCAATTGCCATAAAATAAATGTCCCCAACTAAGCAAGCCAAAGGCAACAGGTTCTCCTCTGAAATGGCAAGATGATGCAGAGGGGCCTTCTAAACACAGTTATTTTGGTCCCCTACACCCTTCATTTCACTGACGTGCTCACTCTGGAGGGATTACAGTTTAAAGGTGAGCACTTATAAATGGCACAGAGCCCATCACTTTAAGTAAAACAGCGCCCTCTGCTGCCAAAACATGGGAGTTCACGTGACAGGGCCTCAGACTCCACCCCCTGCCTGACTACACACTGTCTCTGAGTTGCTTTGTTGAATTACTGTTTGAGAGCACAGCGACTGGTGAGAGACCTTTCAGATTAAGGAAACATTAAATGTGTGAAATGAATACTGAGAGTGATTTTTCCTCTATACACCACAGATCAAAGCGAGACACAATAAAACATAAAATTAGCATATTTCAATTTCATTCTCGGCAACATAGGGTGAGAAAGAAGTTAGGAAAGTGATCTCAGGAAAACGAAGATTATGTGATGTTAAAAGAAGCTGATGAATGTCCGGGTGACGTCACTGAAAGAAAAGATTCCCCTCAACAGCAGAAGCACACACAGCGGAAATGCTTCTGCGCTTCTTCCTTGTCCTGTGGAGGAGGATAACGGCTGATTTTGACAAGAGTGGGCTGTAAGATTAGCATCATGGACCTATTGGTGGCTAATATGAGGGTGACTGGCCTTTTCCAATTCAGGGGGAACAGCCACATAAAATCTTGAAAGAAGTAAAGAAAAGAAAAAAGAGAAAAGAGGAACTCCCACTCAGGATAGATGTGATGTGAACCAGTAGAATTAGCTCATTTTGTTTCCCCGATTCTCTGTAAGCAGTATTATTAATGCGTAGGATTATAAACCTTGTCATGAAGCCAGTCTCATTTGAGCTCAGCCAAATTCAAGCTGTTAATTCAGTTTGATGTTTAAGTTTTCCACAATGTATTCCACAGTTTTTATTTATTTATTTATAAATGTTTGCACATTGTCTGAGAGCAGTATCAGTCAAGGTCTGATACATGCAAGGGCGTAACTTTGGGTCTACCATTGGGGGGGTTAAACTCGCGGCATATTTATTTATTTATTAATTTATTGTATTATTTTCTTGTGTAAAAGGTAACATGCTAATTTGCATAATTTAATTATGCAATCCCCCCCAAAACGGGTGACTGTATTGGAGCAAACAGCAGTTACAATTCAGTGACATTGGTTCTACACAGTCCCTGGCACCCTCTGGCTTTACCTCATAGGACACTGGCAAACGAACATCTAGCCAGCCAACTCCAGTCAACAAAACAAATCATCAGCTAACTCAGTGTTTCTCAAACTTTTCTGCCATTCCCCACTTCAGAGGTAGGAAAGGGTTTCGAGCCCCACCTGTCCCCAATCACCCCAACAAAATGTTAATAAACTAGGCTTTAAGTTTAACTGTTAAAATGTATTTTATTAACATCACATTTTAAAAACTTAACATCAAATAACAGCATTAAAAATTTTCAAATAAAGAAAATGAAAGTGCAATTATATTATCACTTTGCATGAAATAAGACTCAAAATTAGATTAAAAAATAATAATAATTGTGTTTGCATTTAGCCTCTGATAACATCAATACAAGTGTGGACTAACATTAACCTAGTTGTGCTTTGATTCATTTTGACACTTTGCAAAATCCATGCAAAAAGAACAACAAAAAAACAAACAAACAAACAAACAAAAATAAAAATAATCTCAAATTGAACCAGAGGTGGTAAATTCCTAATAATGTACGTATTTTTTTTTAGGTATTTTAATAAGATAGATACCTAAAATACGTTGCGCATACAGCTCAAGTAATGCGATCGTTATAAAGGTGTTTGAACAACAAAACACATCCACTTGCACATATTTGACAATCGGAATATCAGATATATCCTGCTATAGCTAACACATTTGTGAAATTTTGAATAAAAAAGGAAATAAAAGCAGATCATCAGTCATTCAGCACTATTGTGGCTACGGTGTGACAAGCAATGAATGGCGCGTCTCCATGGGAACCATAAAGCGATACTACGATCAATAACGGTAGCCTTGAAATACTTTTAAACTTACGTGTGAAGAGGTTAAGTAACGTCAAGGCTTACATTTAAATGTGTCTTTGTTTTGAGTGTATGGTCAATAAATAAAGGAATTAAAAAGATGGGCACAAAACCTGTTTGTCATGTTTCTATTCCCCACACTTTGAGAAACGCTGAGCTAACTTAACAGCTAACTTAAGGGTACCTCCGTTTGGTCAGGATTTTTCGTTTCTTTTTTTTTTTCTTTTTTCTTTTTTTTTGGCTGGTGTCGACAAACAATGAAAAATCGTTGTCTGGCTGCCTTTCAGTGTCCTTTTCATCTTTCCGTCAGCTTTCTCCAACCATTCATCCCATCGACTGCGCAAAATAGTGAACAAACTTGGTACAGAAAGCGGGTTGGGTAATACCAGAGACTTTGGTAATACCAAATCGGTGCGGTGGGCGGGGGTACATTACAGATTATTTAAAATATGATACTATCTTTCTTGCTGGCAAATGAAATTAATAAAGAAAATGAACAAAAGTATTCATTCTGAATATTTCATATCTATTTTAATCTGAATGATGTGATGATATTGGGGGGGTTATATTAGCTGGATCTGATTTTTGGGGGGGTCATGACCCCCGTAACCCCCGTGCAAATTACGCGCATGGATACATGATTAAAACATTAGTAGCCTAACCTGCAATTATTACCTGCAATTATTTTTTTACATAATTTAACCCACAAAAAGGTGTTTGTTGTATAAATTAATGTATTTATGTCAATTCTGTTATGTTAAAGAGCATTTGTACTTTTTTCAGGGTATGGTGAAGGGAAAACAAAGTTTTGTAGTTACCAATCAAGTGAATACGGAGAGAAATATTCAATAAACTTTTGGCTACTTTTGGAAACAAAAAATATATAATAAAATAAATACATATAAGTATTGTGGCATAGATTCAACAAGGTGTTGGAAACATTCTTCAGAGATTTTGGTCCATATTGACATTATAGTATCACACAGTTGCTGCAGATTTGTCGGCAGCACATCCATGATGCAAACCTCCCGTTCCACCACATCCCATAGCTGCTCTATTGGATTGAGATCTGGTGGCTGGGAAGGCCATTCGAGTGAAGTGAACTCATTGTCATGTTCAAGAAACCAGTCTGAGATGATTTGAGCTTTGTGACATGGTGCATTATCCTGCTGGAAGTAACCATCAGAAGATGGGTACACTGTAGTCATAAAGGGATGGAGATGGTCAGCAACAATACTCAGGTAGGCTGTGGCATTTAAACGATGCACAGTTGGTACAAAGTGTGCCAAAAATATCCCTCACACCATTACACTACCACCACCAGACTGAACCATTGTGACAAGGCAGGATGAATCCATGTTTTCATGTTTTTTACACCAAATTCTGACCCTACCATCTGAATGTTGAAGCAGAAATCGAGATCAGGCTACATTTTTCCAATCTTCAACTGTCCAATTTTGGTGAGCCTGTGTGAATTGTAGCCTCTGTTTCCTGTTCTTAGCTGACAGGAGTGGCACCCAATGTGCTCTTATGCTGCTGTAGCCCATCTGCTTCATGGTTCGACGTGTTGTGCGTTCAGAGATGGTAATATGCATACTTTGGTTGTAATGAGTGATTATTTGAGTTACTGTTGCCTTTCTATCATCTCTAACCATTCTGCCCATTCTCCTCTGACCTCTGACATCAACAAGGCATTTTCCACACATCTGCCGTTTACTGGATATTTTCTCTTTTTCGGACCATTCTCTGTAAACCCTAAAGATGGTTGTGTGTGAAAATCCCAGATCAGCAATTTTTGAAATACTCAGACCAGCCAGTCTGGCACCAACAACCATTCCACATTCAAAGTCAATTAAATCCCCTTTCTTCCCCATTCTGATGCTCGGTTTGAACTTCAGCAAGTCGTCTTTACTACATCTACTGTAGATGCCTAAATTCATTGAGTTGCTGCCATGTGATTGGCTGATTAGCAATAGAACAGGTGTTATCAAGCAACTGAACAGATGTACCTTATAAAGTGTCCGGTGAGTGTATCTTTTAACCAGGAAAGCCTCTCTGAGATTAAAAGAGTATCCTGGATTTAATTTCTTAGTCAGAAATTGGAACTGAATGGAAATTAACATTAAAATTAACATATTCTTGAATTTTGGAGGTGAGTTGGGGGACCATGAACATAAAAAAGCATCTGTAACATTGTATTAATATCCTGGGGCATTCACATACAGCAGATCACCATAATCCAAAAGTGGTAAGAAGGTAGCAGATACTGATAGCTGATTGTCAAATAGGATGCCCAGATACTTATAACTTACAACATATTCTATTTGTGTTCCCTGGAGTGATATAATGTCAGAAAGATTACTTGGTATAACTTCAGAATTTGAAAAAACAAACAAACATTAAACTAGTTTTATCTGTGTTTAAAACCAGCTGACATAAACAGAACTGAACAATATAAAATGCTGACTGTAAATAATGACGTGCTTGTGAAGCTGATGGAGCACTGCAGTAAATGGCAGTGTTGTCTGCATACAGATGGAACTTTGCATTTGGAATGTTACTGCATAAATTATTTACACACAAGGAAAATAAAACAGGTCCCAGAACAGACCCCTGAGGGACACCTTTGGAAAATGACAAATAGTTATAGTTAGTGTAGTTAAACCACAATTTATCCATGATTTTGCTACAATAAGCATAATTAAAAAAAACTCTGGTCATACTCAAAAAAACAAAAAGAAAAAAAGAAGAAGAAAAAAAACATGGTTACTACATTTTTACTATAATGAATCTATGGTTAATGTTCATAAGAGGTATGTATTTTACATATAAAGAACATCATTTATTTGACCAAAATACCCAAATTATCAGCAAGCTGACTATCTTGATAGCATCGTGAAAGTATACAATAGCACAGGTAATGTTTACATGGTTGTCAACAATTGGGATGCTATGTTTTATTCAAATTTGGATATTGACTACATATTTTCAGTATATTTGGACTTTTATAAGATTTTCTCAATGACAAAGCAAGAATTAGCATGCCATGCTCCACTCAAACACAAATGCCATGCTCCACTCAAACACATGCTCCACTTAAACACAAAAAATCCTTGCCCATCACTAAAGAGGTTTAGATGAGACAGTTATAGTGGAGTTCATATTCAGGTATTTTAAACTGTGGAGGTAATGTGAGGTAACGAGTGTGTGTCCTGATTAACTCATAGGGGCTCCTCGAAAGCAGCAGATGAGATGACGTTACGGTTTACACACCCTTTCACTTTCTTTTCCGAAAGAGGGTCCCGCTATTGAGTCATCAAAACATAGTGTCACAGTAACAGTGAATGATGACACTATAGTTTCCAGATCTAGGAGATGTATAACAAAACCATATAACAAAAGACTCAGAGGAAATCAAATGTGGTTCAATTTAGTGCCAGGTTACGATAAATTGAGATACAAATTTGAGATGATTATTGAACAAATGTCAATGCTGAAAGCCACAACTAACTAAAAATGTTTGCTGATGGATTCATGGAAATGAGTCACTGCTGTGAAATTGTGTTTCTGCCCCCTCACTCCCACCTCAGTGGAAAGTCTTATCATTGTCTGTCTCGTTCTTGTAAGCATATCAGAGAGTCTACCACCAGTATAAATGAGTCATCGCAAAAACAATTAAAACATAGCAAATGCATAAGACATTGGCAGAAAGTATGTAGTTGTTTATTCCAACAATTGCCTTACACTGAATAAGCTTCTTCTTTTTTTTTTCAGATATAGCTATAGCCTAATATACAGTCAGACCTGCAAAAAATGAGTAACTTTATTAAGTTAACTTTTTTAAGATCTTAGGACTATAATATAACAACACATCAATTCGGCCATATTTAGTGAGTCCAAAAAGTGACTT
Organism: Carassius carassius; assembly: GCF_963082965.1. Lineage (NCBI taxonomy): Eukaryota > Metazoa > Chordata > Actinopteri > Cypriniformes > Cyprinidae > Carassius > Carassius carassius. The sequence continues at coordinate 43,069,023 of NC_081755.1, read as the reverse complement.
GGGTCTTTACAATGTCATAAGTCATTACAATGTCATTAGTTTGCAGACAGAAGTCTGTTGAGCAGATATATACATATAATTTTCTTTTAATAATGTTCATGACATTTCTAATTATTCAAATGTCAACGAATGTCCAACTAATGACCTCATAGACATCATATGATGTAGGCCTTAGAATTTTAGTTGAAATTTTTTTGCTGTTAAAAACAGATCATTAACCCACTACAGTCTTTAACCCTATATTAATTAACCTTTCAAACCAGTGGGATCTGCATACAAAGGAAGCTAGAGATTTTCTCAGATTTACTTTTTACTTTTCTGAGCAATTTGTGAATTGACTTTTAACCAGTTGGTATCAAGACAAACGGGCAAACCACATCGAAAAAGCTGCGGGTTTTGAAAATACCCGTGTTCGTGTGGACAGGGCCATTGTCTTCATTATAAATTATATGTCTGTCCTAAATGAGTATACTATTGTTTCAGATTTAGAAAAGTTATTTTTGTGAAATGTTTTGCTTGAATAGGTCTTTTGTTTAATGAAATGCCACTTGGCTTGATATTTGTTCTCTAGTTTAATCCAATGACTTTTAAGTATGCTAAAAACATCTCGCTGCCTCTGTATAATCAACAGCCATAAATACAGATAAATATGACAAAATAAGACATCAACAAGAAACAAACAAAAAAAAAACCACACATACATACGTTTTATATACACTTTCAGTGGCTTGCCACTCTTAATATGCCACCTGACCAATGACATCTTTGTTGGTGAACACTTGGAAATAGCATACACACAAATAAAGGTTCTTAAAAGATTCTTCACAGCGATGCTATAGAACAACCATTTTTGGTTCCACAAAGAACCATCTCTTTCTTACCTTTTTATAACCTGAAGAACCTTGTTTTGCCACAAAGAACCTTCGGTTCTCAGATGTTAAAGGTTCTTTATGGACCCATTTAGACAAAAATGGTTCTTCTATTGCATCGTGAAGCACCTTTATTTTTAGGAGTGTATTAGCATACTACTCTCTGCCATATTAGTTCATCCAAATATGGAAATTCTGTCATCGAGGTTGTGCAAAACCTGTACGAGTTTATTTCTTCTGTTGAACACAAAAGAAGATATTTTTTTAAGGATTGTGGGTATCAGTGGGGATCAGCAAGCCACATTCTTTAAAATATCTTTTATGTTCAACAGAAGACACAAACTCATTCAAGTTTGGAACAACATGTGGGTGAGTAAATGATGACAGAATTTTCTTTTTTTGGTTGAACCATCACTTGTTATAATTGTAGTATGCAAGTCTGCCATTCTGAATTCAGCTTTAGTTTTTTTGCTTTGTTGAAGGGAGGTATTCTGATCCTTTCCTTTGTGTGCACTTGACCCTTTGCCAAGTCCCCACCTTTGCTGCAAATTACAGCAGTTGCTGATCTGCCATTTAAGACCAGCTCTTGCTATTTTCTATTTCTGTGGTCATTGTGTTTGACTAGTTTAACTCAGGTGTTGACTCAGGTGTTGTAGTGTGGACTAAGGTATTCACAATACCAAAGTGAGTGAGTTGAAGAAACATTTGGAGCAGTTCAGGGGTTCAGCAAAGGGTCAGCTTCACACAAATATATATATATATATACATACATGTATATAAAGTGCATCAATGGGGTGCCAATTTTACATTGGTAACAATCAGAATTCGGCCACACATGGACATTCAGTGACACTTCATCCATTGAGTGGGGAGAAGCTTAAATATAGGCTAGTGCAATAAAGGCAGAGAGTTTTAAAGATGTCACTTTAAGAAATAAATAAAGAAAGCTAACATGCCGTACACTGCCTTCGGTGTGTACATCAAAACCCAGCAGATCAGTGCGGAGGGAGTCCACATTCAATACTGTCACAAATCCGTTCCAGTCTTTGATCTAGATTCAGGTTGAATTAATCTTGATCACACCCAGGTAGGTTTCAGTGTGATTGGTCTGGATTTTGGCTTTCGGCTGGCAGGTCACAGTTAGAGTATCTCCCTTAGCGAGGGAAATGCCTTTAGCCATGAAGAGAGTTGAGAGTTTTGATCCATTGATAAGACCTTTTAAAATCACTTGTCTTTGTTTTGATACCACAGTGATTGTATGGTTTGCTTTCTCTTGAGACGCAAGGGTAACTTGCAGGTACAGGAAATATTGGCCGTCCTTGTTCACCAAAAGCTGTTCCTTTACCTTGAAAAAATCCTCACGCACTGTTTTCCACTGGAGTTTCTCCACCATCTCGGAGTCTTTCCCTGTGGACAAGCAGACAGAAAAGTCACGCTTAAAACGTAAATAAATGCTGTTCTTTTAAATCAAAGAATCTGTTCTATTCATCAAAGAATCCCGAAAAAACGTGTCACAGTTTCGAAGCAGCACAACGGTTTTCAGCATTGGTAATAATAAGAAATGTTTCTTGAGCAGCAAATCAGCATAGTAGAATGATTTCTGAAGGATCATGTGACAATTTTGCTGTATAATGAAAAGATATTAATATATTTGAAACTACTTGGACTTAAGTATCCAAATAGTTCCTGTGGCTAAAGTGAATACACATAAAACAAGCTCTTAAAAGTCGAAAAGGTAAAAAATTCAGACTTACAGTTTGGTGAAAATTCCATTATGGGAATTTCTTTGGACTGAGGAGGCTGGGTGACGTTTTCTTGAATCTGTTGGAGCAGAAGAATTAGGTAATATCAAGGCTTTTAATCTTTCTCCCATCATCTACAGTAAAATATAGCCTAATACAAATATAATTAAAATACAGTAAGCGAAACTAAGAAAGGTCTTTGAATGTGTTGCCTGAAATTTCTACAATGTAGTAAAAACCTTTAAGCATTTAGCATTTATACGGAATTTAAGGTTTCATAGATAAATAGATACTGAAAGATGTTACTATGACAGTTTGCTAAGTGGTTTCTTGGCTCATTCCAGTCTAATTTATCTATCCCCTTTAGTTCTTTGTTTCAAACATGCAACAAACTGAGCAACATGCAGTGCTTCTGCAGAATGAAAAACCATTATCAGGGAAGAGGGGGGGTTGTGGAGTGGTATTTCCCCTCAGTGGAATGATGTCATTATGTCTTCTTATGCTGTTCTGTGGTTGCTGGTTTGTCTTCACCAGTCTAATATGTTCTACATCTACTTTTTATTTGCGCGTGCGTGCGTGTGTGTGTGTGTGGAAAAAAACATTTCAAGAGAAAGTATAGTTTCAGACCTAAACCAATTTCGTTTTCAAACATCAGAATCTAGTTCTCATGTCTTATAGGTGTTACTTTTGAATGAAACCACCAGTTAGCCTTTCTGACACTATCACATCCTAATCTTCAGAAAGTTACCCAAAAATAATATATCTTTTATTTTTTTTATTTTTTTTGGCTGAGTGCAACTAGAATAGTAGATTAGCTTCATGATATATATATTATATACGCGACAAAACGGTGACTCAAAAATGATGGTAAAGTGAAAATTGCATCAGATGCTGATTCGTATCAATAGAGTTTCATTTCTTATTTTTTTTATTGCACTGAATTGTGCATGCTCAGGTTTTGACACGATCATGTGGTAAAAAGAAAAAAATTCAACCTTCCAACAGGCGTGATCTCATGGCTAATTACTCTGCACTGTTCAGATAAACAAAATCATCTTCTAAAAAGTCAGATCGCTCCACTGTGCTGGAAAGAGAGGTGATGATTGAAAGTGATATCTACAATATTGATAGTGAGTTTCCACATTGGCACTAAATGAGCTGTTTACTTACTGTATACAAATGACTCACTGTATTGTGTGGTCACTGCATGGTTACTTATCGTAAGAGAACAGATCTTTTTTTATAGAAAAATCATAATGGTTTTTTAAATAAATGATAAAAATGACTAATTAAGTTATTAAATCTCAGTTCTCAGTCAGGATACCAGCACATCCAGTGGAAGTTCATACACCCCCAAAAATAAAGCTTCCAAGTGATGACATAGAAAAACAGCTCCTGAAATAACTTATTTCTTTATTTTATTTTATTTTATCAAAAAAAAAAATATTATATATATATATATATATATATTATTGGCATCTGTTGTTCCATGAAGAACCTTTAAAATCCGTGGAAACTTTACATTCCACACACAAGTTCTTTATACTGGAAACAGGTTCTTTAGGTTATTTAAATGTTCTTTACACTAAAAATGGTTCTTTTAGGTACTGTTTACTGAAAGGTTCTTTGAGCAACCCAAAACCTGCTAAACTCCCTTTTTAGAATGTTCGCTTTTATGAGTGTAGTAACTAAAATTCAAATAGTATATGCCAGTTTTCAGTGGGGTGCAAAATAGCATCTGTAAATAAATGATTATTATTATTATTTTTTTGAATGATACATTTATTTGAGCTTGTATATTTCAGTCTGCCCTGTTTGTATATAAGCGTGCTGTGATTTCACATATCTGCGTTCCCCTCATCTGCGGTCTTGAGTCAGCAGCCGCTGTGGTCTGACTCTATCCCACCAATATACAGATACACATTTCACAACAGAACCCGAAACAATGTGACCAGTTCACACAATACAATACCAGTTTGAAAAACACTTGCCTGAATAAATAAGCTGATCTATGGTTTGCTAGGATAGGACATTATTTGACCGACTATACAACTATTTGAATATCTGGAATCTGAGGAAGCCAAAAAATCGAAATATTGAGACTGTGTCCAAAATAAAGTTCTTAGCAATGCATATAACTAAGTTTTGAGATATTTATGGTAGGAGATTTACAGAACACCTTAATGGAACATGATCTTTACTTAATATTATAATGATTTTTGGCTTCAAAGAAAAATCAATAATTCCGACCCATACAATGTATTTTTGGCTATTGCTACAAATATACCCCAGTGACTTAAGACTTGTTTTGTGCTCCAGGGTCACATACACAGCAAACCATTTAGGGTTCCTCAAAGAACCTTTCAGTGAACCATTTTTTCTGAACATTCTAAACAACCTTTTAATTTCACCATAAAGAACCAATGGAAATGTTCCATGGATGGTAAAGTTTCCTCATGGAACCATCAATGCCAGTAAGAAAACTTTCTTTTTTAAAGAGTGTAGATTACAGATCTCAACCATACCTGCCGTTTACTAGGAGCTGGTGATTCTCTTTGGATGAAGTGGAGAGTTATTGATGTGCCCAAGCCTAGAGTGAGCAGGGTGGCCCAAACAAGCAGTCCCCGGATCAGTCTCCTCTGATGGGCCAAAGCAACTCCACCTCCTCCACCCCTGTCACCCGTTTTATCACTGCTGTACTCGGCAGATAGAGACATGATACCCGACAGCCTCAGTGCAGGTCAAGTGTGACAGATGAGTGAGAAACACTGGTGAGTGCACGACGCCTGGGACTGATAATGAAGAATGAGCGTGGCCTCCACCTCTCGGCTTCTGGTTGGCCCGTAGACAAACCTCAGAATGTGTCAAGCTTCCTGTATGTTGGCTTGGTGTTTGTGTAAGTGAGCTACTGTGTTCCTGTTTAAAGTTCTCAGCAGATGTCCAAGAGGAGTGCTGTAGTGTACTTTCCCCTAAAGCATGGGTGATGTGCAAACACCTCTCATCTGGGCAGGGACAGGCCCTCCTACTCGCTGTCAACCGGAGGGAAGCAGGTGTCACAGTCCCTTTAATAGACTGATGGGAGTTTTTATGCTACAAAACTGTCACATTCTGTAGACCACATGTGACGCACTACATGAGACCTGTGCTAAGGCATATACCGTGCTGCTGTGTACAGGTGTAGGTTTCGTTTTTTCTTGCCATAACTTGTTTAGTGGCCAAAGTGAGCTTGTTCTGACATGTTCAGAACTTATAAGGAAGGTACAGCCACCACATTTACCACACTGCATTAAACCAGTACTAAGCTATATGTGCATTGCTTAATTTTTTTTGCATACTTTGTTATTCTGACTAAACATGTTCTGACATGTTGTAACAACAACAGGATGCTGAACCATCAACACATCTGTATAAAGATTAAACAGATAACTTAGATATGCATATAAAGTTAATGAGACATTGTTGAAAATGTGACTGGATGAAACATTAAAAAATGTCCAAGTTATATTTCCCCTCAAAACTGAAAGAACAATAAATAAATAATGGAGAGATAAAGAGAAATTATGTAAACAATACTGTGGGGGTCAGTAAGATTTGTTGATGTTCTTGAAAGAAGTCTCCTATGTTCACCAAAGCGGCGTTTATTTGATCAAACATACAGTACGATTGTGAAATATTATTGCAATTTATAACACCTAGTTTCTGTTTGAATATGTATTAAAATGTAATTTATTCCTGTGATGCAGAGCTGAATTTTCAGCATCATTATACCAGTCTTCAGTGTCACACGATCCTTCAGAAATCATTCTAATATGATGCTTTGCTGCTCAAGAAACATGTATTATTTTTTTGTCAGTGCTAAACGGATGTGTGGCTTAATATTTTTCAGGATGCCATGATACATTTTTGAGCATTTTTTGAGAGATAAAGAGTTTAAAATAACAGTATTTAATAGAAATCATTTGTTACACATGTTTTTACAATGTTTTTTTTTTTTTTTTTTGAGAAATAGCGTAATGCGATTTTTTTATTTTTGCATTACATTACAATCATTTCTCCGCCTTGTCTCATTTCTTGTTATTTTGAGGTGTAAAATGTTCTTGACAGGTTTTGTAATATCCACTCTGATATGGTTATGTACAAAGCTATCCATATTTTGACACTTATGATCATTTTATTAAATAAAAAATGCAAAAAACTGTGCATGTAACCTTTATGTGATTATACATTTGATGATATGACCCAGTTGCGGTTTCCCTTATGTGACCCAGAATCATGCAGAAAGACTAATTAGGAAAAATAAGAGAAAATGATTAGTAACAAAGAATCTCTCCTGACCTCACTTCAGCTTCTCCTCTTCAGAATTCATTCATTCATGTCATGTAATTATGAGTAATCAAGCAAACCAACCAAAACATTTGAAGTAACATAAATACACAATTCAGTAGCAGAAAATGAAGAGTGTGTGTGTGTGTTGTATATGTCATGTCCTGCAGATATCGTACACTCCAGTCTGTGGTCTACCTGTGAAAGTTTACTGCCACACATGCTCTGTACGAATGACTCTTGCTATTCGTCATCAGCCAGATAAAGTGTTACATGACACCTGAAGAAAAATAATAAACCAATAAATCACAAAGGGAGAAATAATGAAATACCAACACTTTCCAAAGCCACAAGAGATTTTCCCAACTTTTAAGGCCTTGGGTTAGATAATAAATCAGTGAAGAAGAGAATCAAAAGAGGAACCTTGTTGTTCAGATATGTTGGATTGAGAGGAACCGAAAGAGACACAGAGGCACATTTCAAAGACTAGGTCATCTATGTGAAGTGAGTGTGGTTGGTGACTGGGCAGTCTTGTGGGTGGATGGATCCTTTACCTCACAAGAGGAAGTTCAGAGCTTAAAAAAACAAACAAACAAAAAAAAAACACCTGAGATGTGTGGGGACGTGATGGGAAAGTTCTATATGGTGAACATGGTCATATGTCTATGTCTATGACTGACGTTTATCTCTCCTACTCAATTTCCATCCTTTACCAACTGACCGTGTTGAGAGCATAACCACAGAGCTTCATAAGAAAGTGTTTTAGGAAACCATTTTAGGTTCCTCGGACACTTGAGTGAATCGCTTATTTAATTTCTTCTTGAACATTTTAAGAATATTAAGAACTTTCTTCCATTCTAAAGAAACATTTATAGGATGGAAAAGTTCCATGGATGTTGAAGATTCTTAATGGAACCGAAGATGCCAGTAAAGAACCTTATTTTTTAAGAGGCTTTCAGTGGAACAGCTAGAGATGTGAAATAAACCCCATGGGGGATTTTAAAGGTGAGAAACTGTACACTTTCAAAAGTGGGACATTAATCCAGCCCAGGATGGATTTGCTGCTGTAATCATTTTTTTAACACGGCTGACAATAAAGAGACACAACCATCCATTCACTTCATTGTGACTCTGGGACTGAATCTTTTAACAAGTATTAAATAAACATCCCTTTGTCAAAACATCCTTTTACCTATAATTTTCACTTTCACACAAACACACACACACATACATTGGTGAATACAGAAGTGGTCCTTTGTAACCAGCCTTTTTTATTTTATTTTTTATTGTGTTGTTGATTGACATCATACAATCTTATCCATAATTTGGATAAAGCCTACAGGATAAAGACCAACAACATCTGAGACTATGTTTTAAGAACATTTAACCCGAAATGTGTGTAGACTTAGTAATCAGAATTCTGGCTAGTTTGTATTATATATATATAATGTAATTTAAATAATGTGATTTATTTAATCTAATGACATCTTATTTTTCCTGTGTACTAGAAACTTCTAACACCTAGACAAACTTATTGTGTGTGCAAGCATGCTTAGTAATATCTCGTTTTGATTCTGAAACAAATGGTTATTTGTCTCCACCTACAGGTCTTAAACTTTTCTACACATGATGTGATGTTCTGTATGCTGTTAGGGTTCAATGAAACAGACATTACTGCAGTGAAAGTGACTGTTTAGATGAGATCCATAAAAACGTCACCACAAAGCTGTTTATTTTGTGTGAGAAAACAGCGTTTCTTTCAGTTTTGTTTACATATTAAGCAAAGACACTTTGTCTAAGCACAGTTAGTGAAAGTAAACCCTGTACAGTTAGAACACTTAGTTTTTTACATTACCACACAAAAACTAAAGTAAAAACACATGCAATTTATTACTATTTTATATCTTTAATTCATCTACTCAACAAATTATGGTCAATAGTCCCTAAGTATTTCATATTTTCTACAGTTAGTTAATAAAGACAAGGGATACTTTTGTTCTAATTGTACCCATGCCAAGTATAGTTAATAACAGCACTTTACATTTTTAAGCAGCCTCACCAACTCATTTAAAATATCATAATGTCTTATATAATTAATTATTTATAATTATTAAATATTATACATATATAATTATAATGTCTAATATAAAAATGTATTATATAATGTCTTATATAATTATAATTTCATTCTACTATATATATATATATATATATATATATATATATATATATATATATATATATAGCTCTTCCTGTTCTTTATTATAATTGGCAGAACATATATTAGGATTACATTTCCTGCGAATCACTGAACAATTAGGATTAAGTAATAGCAATAAAGACATAAACCAGCTCATCGTAAATCCGTAAAACAAAGTATTTTACATTCCCTTAGTCAGTGAGTAATCACCCATTGAGAAAAGACCTCAAGATGGCTGTGGACATCACAGACAGTCATCTGTAACTTTAGCATTTATTCTCTGTAGGTGTGAGTGGGGTTTGAGAGTTGCACAGACTGTGTTGGATCGGATGGGAAATGTCATTGTTAAAACACTCAGCAGATGGCAATCTTTCCCAATTCTCCAAAGTTCACCAGCCCTGCAAATAATTGAAAACCTCAAACAAATGTCTTCAAGAAGCCCCTGCAAAGAGGCCCAAAACTCTGCTCTATTTGTGCGATATGATTTATTAATTTTTTAATACTAACCTATATTTTTGTAATCGATGGTGTAAGCATTCTGAAAGGAGTGTGAAGGACAAGGTTTGAGAGGTTTTCTTCATGGCCTCCATTTAATGAAAAAAATAAAAAACATCTGATTAGTATTTTAGACTGTCTGGAGCTGAAAGACAGGGAGAGGCAACAATTTCTGGTTTCATAAGAAAGGAGGCAAGAAGAGAGGAAGAAGGAGAAAGGGAGGAAGAAAGACTGAATCAAATCCTAGTGGGCTGCCTAGACAACATTTCACGAGTTTGCCTGCACATCCAGTCCTGATTGTTAATGGTAAAAAAAACTTGGCTTGCTGTCCTCAACAGAGGCTCGAACCTGAGGCTCGGCTTGAGCTCTGAGTACAGACCCCCATTGTGGTACTACATAGAAGAAGAATAACAGAAATAGAGGAGGAGATAGGGAGGTGGAGGGATGCTGGGAGAATTGTCGCTGGGATGGCACAATAAGTGCTGCTTATATAGGTTGAAAATAATGATTGACAGGTCTGAATGATTAGGCTCCTCACGAAACTACATTTGGAACTTTTGCTTCAGAATTCTACAAGGAGGTAATAATAAACTTTGCAGGAATTATGCCGCTCATTTAGAATTCGCCATCATGTTTGTCCAAAAAAACTAAACAAAAAAAAAGTATAAATAAAAATATATTAAGTAGGTAGGCAACTTGCAAGTTTAACTCTTGTGTGGTGTTATTATATATATTATTTTTGTTTTTCAGCCAGTGTTCGTGGGTCTGGAGGACCCGCTGCATTTTTTGGGGTTTTTCATTTAAAACAATTAAAACTATATATGTTACTCAACAGATGTTTACTTCATCCCAATTACAAGCAATATAAACAGCATGTAGGCTATGGCTGATTTTTTGCCCTTTACCTTTGTTAGATACATCACATTTATCAATTAAAGTGCTACAACCTTGAGCGGGATGGCAGAGGTGAAAACACAAAACTAACACTGAGCATCCTGTAGCCTATGAGTGGTCATTGAATTGTGTTGTGATAGGCTATATGTTCTTCACAGAAAATGACCCAAGGCCAATGAGTATGGGTTTGAAAAAATAATTAATCGTAGCCTATAATTTTTCTTTTAACAAAAAGTGAAAACGGGTCCCACAGACCCGAACACCATACAAGGGTAAACGTCCAAGTGCTGTCTGGGTAGTCAGCTCACTAGTTTTTAAGACAGCCCCAAAGAGGGCGGAGGGATAGCACTAATACCCACAAATCAAAACACGGTCCGCTTCAAGTTTGCTCTCGGTTGTAGAAAGAAAGAAGTTTGACATGGAGAGTAGAAGTCATAGGGGATGACAAACTTTTGACTGACATTATGTTTTCAGGAATGTGTTTTCCTCCATTATGTCCAGAAGATGATGGCCAAACTGCAGCTGAAACTTTTTCATAAGTGCTGGGGAAAGGGCTTTTCATGCAAGAGAGAGCGGACCAGGATCCCCGTACAAGTCCGCTCGCTTTATTAGTTAAGACTTGTGTATATTTCTGTATTTACCATCTACACGTGCGCTTGTGCGTGTTACTTGTGACACTTACTGGATTTGAACCTAAAGCATTCGGAAGATTCAAAACTTCAACTCAGCTTTATTCCTAACCTGTCCAGTTGGCGATCTAAAGGACACAATCTCCGGTAATAGTACTGAATTGAACGGACGTCATGCAGAAGCCGAAGCCGGTAAACAGTCACGAGGAGCAGCGGCTGGCGGATCACGGCGGATCCGGAGACACGGCGAGGGAGAACGGCACGAGATACATCCCGAGTCCCGCGGAACCTGTGGATGCGGTTCAGTGCTCCAGCAGAAAGATGCTGGTCGGGCTGGACATCCTCTGTCTGCTCGTGGGTAAGAGAAAAGAAAGTTGGTTGAGACATTGTAGTAACTTAGATTGTGATGTTAATGACATAATGCCATGCTATTAGATTATCTGCAATATATCATGAAATGTCAGCAAAACTTGTACTGGGTTGAACTGTATAAGAACCATTATATGATGCTTTGCCAGTCAAAACAAAGTTTCATGCCATTTCTATTAGAACGTACATGATCATTTATTTAGCATTATATAATGCAGTAGGCCTGATAATGAAGGTTACTGAAAATGCTGCCAAGCTGAAGTGTTTTTTTTCCACCCCATCCCCTATATGCAAAGAAAACAAGTTTAAAACACCGCAACAGATTTATTTGCAGGTTGTGGAACATCCACTTCATCTGTTTTCCTAATAACAAAAACAAAAAACAAAAACAAAAAAAACTTTTTGACAGTTCTCCATAAAAGATATTGATGTTTTACTGCTGTGTCAAAACTTGACATGGGAACAACATTTCAAAAGAGGAGGAATACAAAGTTGCTCCATCCAAATAATCCCCTCAAAAGCCAAATCAGAGTTTAGGAGGGGAAAATAATAAGTTCATAGCCTCTGCACACGTGGTGTGTGTGTGTGTGTCTTGAGTTTAGAGTTGGCAGGAGAGTTTGTCCTGGGAAATTCGACTGTATCCATGGAAACAAGCAGTTCTCCAGAGAAAAGTGAAACTGTCTTTTCAGATGCCCTGAGCTGCATGTGTTGTTTACTTTGTTTGGGCAATACTTTATTGAAGCTCTCATTAGAACAGTATTAGTTTCACTGTAAAAAGAGTGAAACTGCACAATTGTTACTGCTCCTATAACAATTAAAACCTGGTTAATATAAATCTTTTTTTTTCATTCTGATATTTTCATATAAATATTTGCACATAGACTACACACTGAAAATGTTTAAACTATGTATTTTTGCTTTGTTTTCCATTACAAATATTATCTAAACATTCTTAAATCAAGATGCATTTCCTTCAGAAGCAAAATGGCTTAAGATATTAATTATTATTATTTTTTTAATTAGAAATTGTAAAATTTGCACACAAATTTTAGAGACAAACTATCTGCCAGTGAGACAAGAAAAATAATCTTGTCATTGTCATTTTACTTCTCAAGTAAATGCATCTTGACTAATAAATGTTTAGATAATTATACTAAAATACAAGACAAAAATACTATACTTTACTGTATACTCTACAAAAAATACTATACTTTTTTTTTTTTTTTGCAGTGCATGAACTGCTAATCAATTTCACATTATATAAATGTGAAATTTATTATGAAATGTATATTTTCCCTGCCACTTCCCAAAGACTTTTCATCCCTACAAGTCCTGTCCGTTTGTTGATGCAATGACTGCTTTCTGCAATACTGCTAGTGAAACTAGTGCACACCCTATCGGTTTAATGGTTCACAACAACATTCACAACAGGGATGAGGGGATAAACACTTCTATTGTTTTTTTTTGTCATCGCTTTTGGTGTGCCAAAAAGAACCTGTCCAGGCCGACAGACAGGTTACAGTTCACTGCCTTGACAGTGGGGATCATTGACACGAGACTTGCTGTAGGCCTCCAGGTAAAAGTCCTCATCCCACAGTGTCTGTTTTTAGAAACGTGTCTGGTTCCTGCTTGAGGTTTATAGAGGAAACGGCCTCCTTTGATTTCGGATGACTGTCACTTTCTGCATTATGACGTTACAGTCATGCACTCAGCAGGTTTATTTACTCTGGATTAATTCATGATTAAAAAAGTGGAGTACTTATAAGCTTCTGATGACAGACTGGAGAAAGTCAGAGAGGAACTGTGCTGTGGGATGGGGCATGACGTGATAAAAGATGGAGGCATTTGTGATTGCTTACTTTGGTTAACATTGTACTCGCATTTCCCTTTTTTAGTATACACACAGCTTATGCGACTTCCTCTTAGCATTTGTTTGACAACTGTAAAAACATTTAGAGCATGATGTAGCTCATTTTGGGCTGTATTCATTGGAAGAATCGAAATGGCACATTTTTGTACACTTGTGAAAAGAAGGACACACTTGAGCATTTTATGAGTTTCAATTGAATGTAATGTTTCCAGACACTTGATTGACCCTTCGCAAAGACCCCTGTACCCCCCACATCCCTTAATTACTGTTGCTATGTCCGACAAGCCATATCGTGCTCATGCCACACATCATGTTCTCATGCAGGGAAAAATATATTGTGGAGCAAAGAGGAAACGGTCAACAAAACAACAGACAAGACAGAGCAGGATACTTCTGCTATTAATCAAAGTCTCAGCTTTAAAATTTTGTCGTAAGAAATTCAGTTAATAATAAACGGAGCAGTTCCAATAGGGTCCTCGCGCTGCAGTGCTTGGGCCCTAATTACTGTTTTGTTGCCCTTTAATGTGTTGTGACAGATCGCTGTTGTGCCTCAGTTCAAGCGGCACATGAACTGAACGTCTTTTTCCTTTACTTAAAGCATGAAAGAAACATGAATCAATGCAGAAAGATTTGATTACACACCATTTTCATGTTGAAGTCCACCAAAGTTCATCTACTCTCCTGCTTGTCACTATGGTTGATTCTGTGCTATGATTGGTCAGATCGCCTATCAGTCAGACTCCCGGTGAATGGTCAATTGCATTGCAGTTTAATTAGAATTTATTACAGTTTAGTTTATATGTAAAAAGTGCTTTCTGAACCACTTAAGTAGGACTGAAGTACATATTTATATGTAATTTCATAATTACTTCTATTGTCTTGATAGTTCACCCAAAAAATTCTGTTATGAATTACTCACGTCATGTCGTTACAAACACGTAAGACTTTATTCATCATCAGAACACAAATTAAGATATTTTTGGTGAAATCTGAGAGCTTTTTGACCCTCCATAGACAGCAACGCAACTGCCACGTTTAAAGCTCAAAAAGGTAGTAAGCTGTGACACTTCATGGTACTCTTGTGAACATGCATGGAAGACTGACACGGAAGATAAAAAATTGTTGAATAAAGTAATTATTTTTGTTTCCTTTGCACACAAAAAGTATTCTTCATAGCTTTATAACATTATGGTTGAACCACTGATATACATGGACTATTTTAACAATGCCCTTTCTATACCTTTTCATAGGCCTTGCATGTGGTAGATGCATTGGTGTCTATGCAGAGTCAGAAAGCTCTCAGATTTCATTAATGTTATCTTATCTGCAATTACAGTATGCTTTTAAGATTTGACATAAACTGCAAATTAACATTCAATACAATTAAGAGACCTTTTTTAAACAAGGATATGATCGATTGAGTAGTTGGATTCTCTGTTTGGTTCGACTAATAAAATGGATAGATATGACTGCACACAAGTTGAATTCTGCATACATCATGTTTATATATTTCTTGGCAACCATGAACATATTTCAGAATTGATTATGATCTTATTTAGTTAGAAACAAGGCTCGTTAATATAGAATGTACAGTTATAGTTTGTGAGTTCATTGACCATTTCCAGTTTTATAATGTAAAACTTATACTTGACTCTAAAATCTGATTGGATGAACTATGTTCAAAGGTGCTATACAACAGCGAATAGAAACACACTTGTGAATGCACAACAGTTGTTCAGCAACAGTAAACAACCTACATTTAATAAATAGTATTTATTAGCATAATTTATTCAGCATTTTATTACCAGCATATTTGAATGTTTACTAACCATCTGTGTTGTTCATCGTATTGCTGCTGGCTTACTGCGGTTGAAGCTTGAGACTATGGCAGGCTGAAGGATTGTAACTGTGTGTTGTTTTTCAGCAGTGAATAGGGTATTCATGCCATGGCATTCTGATCCACTTTTAATACGCCAACAAAGCAGGAATAAGAGCAGCTTTGATGCCGGATCTGTCGGAGAAGCTCTTGCTGTTCATGTGAAAGTGAGCGCTGACTACATCAGCAGCGCAAAACAACACTGCAGATTGTTTACAGAGGCGCTCAGACACACTGCGACGATCGATCACTCACTTGGCTCCACTTCTCTGCAACTCTTTTGTCAGTACATTCCACTCGGCCAGACTGCGATACACAAGGAGGTTCTGGAGAAATGCTTGCCCCGGAGATATGCTTGAGTACCTGTGGTTTGAACAGGTCAAAGGTGAAAGTGTGAAAGAAAGGTCACAGGCATACCTGAGTGTGCGTAGTGAGAGAGCCTGCTGAAACAAGCACTGCTGATTCCCTGTCACCCGCTCCCACGATTTCAGCATTTTGTCAAATAAAATCAAGTGTAATGGCAGTACCTTAGAAAACATGGAACAAAACGGGTCCATTTGTTAACATTAGTTAACACGAACTAACAATGGAAAATACTTATAAATCATTTATTAATCTTAGTTAATGTTGATTCCAACAATTTACTTATACATTACTAAAAAATCTAATTTTGTATCTATTACTGTTATTAAATGGACCTGAGCTTACATGGACTTACAATAAACAGTTGTATTTGTGTTCACTAATGTTAACAAAGATAAATATATACTGTAACAGTGTATCGGTCATTGTTAGTTAATGTTACTTAATGCATTATATATAGTCAACAAATGGAACCTTATTGTAAAGTGTAACCGAAAAACTGGTAGTACCATGAAAATATATCTTGATAGCATATGGAAATACCTCACAATGCTTTTTTGTTGATGTTGTTGTGGAAGCCTATAATGGTATATAAAGGTTTCAAATGTGAGTTGATAAGATCAGTGAACAATGACACTGTCAGTGATAGTGTTTTTGTGAATGATTTGGTTTCAGTGCAGCTTCAGTGATTCAGTGTTCATTTGAACCCTGAGTGCCTCGCCAGATTTGTACAGGTAAGACGCCCACAGCTTGATCTAAAGGAAATGATTGAGACATCAAAGCAAATGACACACACATGGCAGTGAGTGTGTGTGTGTGTGTTAATATCTCATTGAGTGAGTAAGGCATTTACTGAAGCGATGCTGTACCTGAATGAAGCCCCTCTTCCTGTTTATCACTTCCCTCTTCATCACCTTTCTTCTCCGCCACAAAAACGCAGCATCTAATCGAAGGCGCTCTTACAAAAAGCCAGTGGAGTGAGCGGCAGTGTGAGGCCTGTAGGTGCGTGTGTGTGAATATAGTGTCTGTTTGTATAAAACAAATGTCTTGTGTTTCCATTGAGTTGGCAGAGAAAGCTGTCAAGTGAGACAGTGAGATTGCAGCACGCTGCAGCATGTCAGTTATGTGGGCGACAGCACATTCATACCTGCTCATGAGCACATGGTGTCTGCTGTTTCCACATGCTCATTCATGTTGATAAATGCATACAGCAAATGAATCTCTGTCCTCGTCACATTAATAGCTCAATCATAATGTCAGTGTATATATACAGTGGTCAAATTGTAGAAAAATTCCAGGGGGGATGGTGTAGTCAATTTCTTTGTCCTAATTCTAAAATGTGTGCAATTTTTATAAATATTTTTTATTTAATAAAAAATTGTCAGTATTAAACTATTTTTTATAAAAAAAAATTCAACCAGGGGATGCCACCCCCCCAAACCCCCGCCATCCCCCATCAATTCGAGCCCTGTATATATGTGTGTGCATATATATATATATATATATACATATACACACACACACACACACACCCACACACACACACACACACACACACACACACAAACACACACACACACACACACACACAATTCATAAAGCTTTACACTTGTTTTAGTAGCATATATCCATCCTGTCAGAGAGAGTGTAAGTTGTATCTGCCCTCATTTGTTCAACAAATGACCATAGAGATCACCCTGCCATTATCTCTGTCTGTGTTCTCCCCTCTGGCTAAAGTGCATTAGTCTAGCATCAGACTCGCTCTAAGCTACTCAACGCTGATCCACTGCAGCCTGCTGGAGCCTGCCAACTCTCAGCTGTACACAGGGTTACAGCTTTAAATGAGGAAACCGCCCAGGGCCGTCAGAGACTGAGAGTTTGTGTGAGTTTGCTGGTGGTTTAATACTGTTGTTATGGATTTGGTGAAAGGTCAGAGGTTAAAGGACAGCGCTGGCTGAGATCTATAATACCAGCTCGTCTCCCTCATGAGTGAAAGGAAACTAGAGTGAATCCTGCCGAGAGACACAACAAATTAGAGGATTACACGTTTTTTTTTTTTTTTGCAAGAGAGGAGCAAATGAGTGGCAGTTAGCAGCACAATTACCACAGCTCTATTATAGAGTATTATGCTCTGAGAATATGCAGCCCTGTCTGTTCCTGTCTGTTTTTGTTACTGAGGTCTCAACCATATCAGAGGAATGTATGAACTAATGGCTCCTTCTGCTCTTCTCTACCTCTTTAAAACAATCAGACGAGTTCCCCGTTGTAGCCTATTATGTTCTGATTTTTGAGCTGTCGGAAATACCAGTTAATCTGTGATTTTATTCTTGATATTTTGTTACTTTTTCTCATTTAGGGCCATCGACATGCATGCAAAAGTGAGGATACACTGATGTGTTTTGAAGTGCACACAAATCATTTTCTGATGATTTTGATGTTCGTGGGTTAGTTTGACCCACATTTTTATTTCAGTGCAACGTTACAGACCCAAATTAAACATATTTCTTGGGTATATGTTGTTATGTTGGTGTTTTGTTATCCTGGAAATGGGGAAAAATAGATGCTGAAAAAGTGCTGAAAAAGACTTTCTCAGAATCAGATGGTAAAAGTGAGCTATCATTTCTATTTTCAATGTATATGAAATAATATTTAACTTATCTTATTCTTCCAGAAATTTTGTAATTTTTTTTCAAGTCCAAATTGTGTATTCATAACTCACAAGTGTGAGTTTACATCTTGCAATTGATAACTCTAAATTGTGGGATACAAACTCGTAATTTTGAGAAAGAAGTAAAAATTGTGAGTTTAATTCTCACAATTCTGAGTTTTCTCAGCATTTCACGGCTGCAAGATATTAGTCTCGCGTAGCCAGACCTTCAGACTGAGGGCTAAAAGTCTGGAATTCATGGCAGCTTTCATTGGCCAAGGCCCGCCAAAGAGGCCGTTTGACCAACATGTCAAACAACCCATAACTTCATTTCATTCATCGTCACGTTTCGAGGGCGTGGACATTTCGCCACAGTAACAGACAGTGTAAAACTCTCAAACATATTTGAAAGATTCTATGCCGCAAACTTTATTACCGTATTTTCCGCACTATAAGGCGCACCGGATTATAAGGCGCACCTTCAATGAATGGCCTATTTTAGATCTGTTTTCATGTATAGGGTGCGCCGGATTATAAAGCGCATAGAATAGAAGATACTGCAGTCAAACGTTTGACTGGGTTTGCGTTATGCATCCCTAGATGGAGCTGTGCTAAAGGGAATGTCAACATTTTGACAGAGCGCCTTGATCCATATATAAGGCGCTCCGGATTATAAGGCGCACTGTGTTTTTTTTTTAGAAAATTAAAGGCTTTTAAGTGCGCCTTATAGTGCGGAAAATATGGTATTTCACATATTTTTGAAAATCCAGTGTTTAGTTGATTGCGCTCGTCGTCATAGTAGTAAACACGTGGCTTTCTTATTTTTCGTGAGGGGGTTTGGCACCACGGTATCTTTGTTTCCAGCCTGAACGTTAAAGAACGCAACACACACGTCTCGTGGATGATGACTTCGACACTCCTGAAGTGTTTCCACTTTTGTGTCCCATATGCATCAGACGTTTAGCCAACGGTCCGTGTGCAAGAAAAAAAAGACCAAATTGTAGGTTAACAACGTGCAACTGTGAGATTACATCTTGCAATTCTGACATTTTTTCTTTCATAGTTTTAAGTTAAAGTCGCAATAACCTTTTCTATATTATTCCATGGTGAAATAAGCTTCCTTACTGACCTGCCTCAACACAGCCCATTCTCAAAAAAAAAACCACACTCTTAAAAAGTATGGAGGCACCGCTGACCCCTCATGCTGTTGACTGTCTCCTGTTCACAGCGTATTGTAAGACAGGGTAAAGTAAATCCCCCCCCAGCCTGAGGACGCATGTCTGGACTCGGCTAAAGTAACACCAGAGACACTGCATTGCTAGCGGTGAGGGTCAGAGAGGAAAACTCAAGCAAGCTTCAACTCATCTTTCCCTGTGGTTGTGCTCCCCATCACCTCAATTTCCTGACAGATTCATTATTTTTAGGTGTGAAGAAAGCATTTATAAGAATGCTTGAAGGGTATATAGGAAAAGTTGGCAGTGTTTCATAGAGATGCAGAAATATTAAAGCAGATGTGCCCCCTTTCTTGGTAGCAGCTTATGTTTAGAAGTATCTTCTTATCATGAGCAATTTTTTGCTGTGTAGAGTTCTTGACTTGGCCATATGGTTCAGTGTTCATTGTGTTACCGCCAAGCATAGTACTTTTTGGTAACAGAAGAAAGATGAAGCTGTCCTGGCAACACAAGAAGAAAATTATCTTTTGTTAGGGAATCTGATGAAGGTCAAAATAAATGAGAAGCATTGTGACAGAAAAACTGCATTCACAGACATTCCTATCCTGGTGGGATTAGTTGTCTCGGAGGACCCCTGAGTTAGTCGAAACACAGTGAGTAATTTGCTCAGTAATTTTTACAGAGGCTGTATAAGAAAAGGATTAAAAAGTAAGTCTGTGAAACCCAAATTTACCTAAGTCCTGTTCAAACAGGGCTTTATAAAGGTTCTCTTGTGACATTACTTTTGCTAAATAAGGTCCTCTTAAAATGGTTCTGTGGCATAATTAGAACTTAAAAAGGTGCTGGGACATCATAAGAAGCTAAAAGGGTTCAATGATGTCATAAGAACTTTAAAAGTTTCTGTGATATCAGAAGAACATAAAAAGGTGCTGTGACATCATAAGAAGCTAAAAGGGTTCAATGACATCATGAAAACTTTAAAAGGTTCTGTGATATCATAAGAACTTAAAAAGGTTCTGGGGCAGTATTGAAACTTCAAAAGGTTATTTGACATCATAGGAACCGAAAATGTTTCTGTGCCATTGTGGAATCATAAAAAGTTCTATGGCAAGGATGCATAACTCAGTTTCCAGAGGGTCGCAGCCCTGCAGAGTTTAGTTCCAGCCCTACTCCAACACACATGCTATGTGGTTTTCAATTAAGCTTGAAGTTCTTGATTAGCTGGATCAGGTACGTTTGATTAGGGTTAAACCTTGGGTCGAATTCTTCAGGGATGTGGCAACCTCCAGCAACTGAGTTTTGCATCCCTGTTCATTGGAACTTAAAAAGATTATATGGTATAATAGGGACTTAAAAAGGTTCTGTGACATCATAGGAACTTAAAATGTTCTGTGACATTATAATAACTTATAAAGGTTTCTCAGGCTCGGTTAGTAATCATTCTTTTGAAGACTGCTGCAGCTTGGGAATTTGTCTGTGCGTGCGTCGCTCCTGTCTTCCTCTGCAGGTCTGCGTCTTTGTTCTTGGTGTGATTTGTCTTTTGTGTGAGCTCATCAGGGTAGACACAACAGAACACCAAGCAACAACAGAAAGAGTAATGTCACCCCTTGAGCTATCTCTTTCTCTTCACAGAGATCAGCTCTGCCCGTCTACCCAAACAGACTCTCTTCCAGACAATAGCTTCAATTAGATGTTTAGTGGATGATGGTCCTGTGATCCAAAACACAGTCACAGTGCCAGAGGGTGTATCATCTGTACGGCTCCGTCTCATCTGTGTGTTTGTCTGAGTCTAACTCATGCACGCCTGACCATTTTTTTCCACAAAGGCTCTTTTTATCTGATTGAAAGACACCGCAAACAAAAGGTAGACAAAGACGGAGATTAAACAAGATTAGGTGGGTAATTACATCCCACCTCTCACTCACTTCCTGTAATAAAGAGAGCATGTTTTGCTTCTTGTTCCCAGAAAACTTCGTCTTTTTTTTAATTTTGCGTTGTCTGCCTCAACGCATTAGTCAGCCATATTTGTGCTTGTAGATTTGTCGTTTCAAGCAGAGAAGAGACTGTCTACCTGCATGTGTTTCCACTGCTCTTTGTTTATATAGCTAGTCCAAGGCTGTCTGGGGTCATTTGCATGTACGTGTACATGCGCAGCACAGTCGGTTTGGCCTGCATTTGTGTGGAGTCGATGTCCATGTGGTTGTATATTGACTCTGCGGTTCCTGTGGTTTTCAGAAGTGTTTGTGTATCTGCATGCTAGTGTGTCCATGTGGAACCAGTGGTTTCTGAAGCTGTGTTTTGTAAGCAGACCCTTAGTATTGTGGTGATTTTGATGGTGAAGTTTGTCAGCGGGATGTGTTTTTGTATAGTTTGCCGAGGCATTTTATATAATGAATGTATGGACGTTTGGGTAGAGGCTGGCGGTGATGAGGTGTTTGTGTGGAATTTTTGTGGGAATAAGTGTATATTGTCATAATGAAGTGTTTGTGTTAATGTGTATGTATGTGTGTTGTTATGAAGAGGAGGGTCCCTGTTTACAAAGTAGGTCTCAGCTGAGCTTCGTTCACTGACCTCACATTCCAGAACCGCCACTAATCGCCTCCGTCTGGCAAACTCTCACTCTCTCTCACACTCACCATTCTTCTCGTTCTTTTCTCCATCCCCTCAAACACTGAGGGCTTTTTTCGACTGTTTAGCTAATTGTTAGTGTTTGCTAAGCCAAGCATTGCTTACTTTTCCTTATATTTGGGTGTTTTTCAACTATGGAAACTTGGAGCCTTGAGCCTTGGAGACTCTCTTTTTAATGTATCAAATATATATATATATATATATATATATACAGTATATTTTTTTATACAGTAACAACGTTTAACAGCGTTGAATACTGTTTACCATTCAAAGGTTTGGGTTTGGTGAGATTTGTATGATTTTGAAAGTCTCTTATGCTCATAAAGGCTGCATTTATTTGATCAAAAACACAGTAACAGTAAAATTGTGAAATACTAAATACGTTTTTCTATTTGAAAATATTTTAAAATGAAATTTATTTGTGCATGAAAGCTGAATTTTCAGCATTGTGATTTTCTGCTCAGAAAATAATTTCTTAGTATTATAAAGTTCAAAGGTATAGCATTTATTTGGACCAAAATAAAATAAAAAAATGAAACTTGAAAGGTGGTGTACATACATCACAACAGAATTATGTAATTTGTTTCTGTTTTTCTACATTTTTACATTTTTGTCACCACATTCCAAACTATGTTATACATGGCTAAGAAATATCATCTTGAATATTTTTGGAATAAAATAGCCAGCACCTTCATATTTACAAGGTTAATTACATACCTAGCATTTAATGTATACTAAATACATACAATTAAATAATATTTTCACACTTTTCAAACAATTGAAAGTTTGACTGAAAATGATGCAATAAAAATATTCTGTACACAAGTGATACCTAGATTTGTCTTCTCAACCTTTCGACATATATACAGTATATAATGGATATTCATATTTTATGATTGAAATTGTTAGTCTAGGACAAATAAAGCAATACAATAATAGTATTAAATAAAATGATAAAAGCATAATAAAAGGTTTTCATGACAGCTTTAGTGTGACCTCCATATAACAAAAATAAATAATTATACTTTGGTGCTTTACTTAAATGAATGAATTCTGCTAGATGCTGAGTCATATCTCATGACCAAAATTGGTCTCTTGTGATTCTTGACAGCAGAGTTCTGACCACACTAGCAAATCACAAGTGTGAGTTGAACATCTTAGTGTCCACATACAAAACACTAACACCCATCCAGAAGACTAGCAACCTCATAACAATTCACACAGAAACACACACACAAAAAAGCTTCCCAAATGACTTTAGTAACCACAGAAATGTTGATGAGAAGCAAATAGCATTTTTGTTTACTATCAATTTCCAACACAAATGAGCTACATGGAAAAAAGAAAGACGCCCCAGCTGCTTTTTGTGCAATTCTGTCCCCTGCTTCTCTGCTGTTGTTCTGTCTCTTGTTCCAGCTTATTTTATTGTTATTCTTTCACGGTGAGCTCATTCTGGGCTGTGGTGCTCAGAAGTGTAAATTAGAACCAGATCCTTTCTTTCCGAGCAAGGCACAGATTGAATCTAGTGTTCTGTTCCCTCACTCCTGTAACTGAAAAATGGCCCAGACCAAGAGCAGATTGTTCGTGATGTTTATCTCCTATCTTTTCTGGCCTGCTTTCTCACAATCTCCGTCCATCTTCTCTGTATGCTCTCCTCCAGCCAGGTGTTGGAGTTTGCTCGCAGCTGCTTGACAGATTATGTGCGGCCAGCCAGTGGTTTGGAGGTTTGTTGTGAAGCTCTGAAGCTGTGGTTGAAGTGACCTCACAGTACTCATTTGGACTCATGTATGCCGCTTGTCTACTGTGTGTAGCGTGTTTGCACTGGGCTCGGGTAAAGCCGGGCTGCGACGTGTTTCTCGGTAACGACTGAATCACGGCTGTGTTTGTCTCCGGGATTCCAGGATTTCTGGGCTATGGCTTTTTGGATGTGATCTGCTAATGGACTTGTGTTGATCCGCTCCTCCACCGGCACGCTGGCACGTTAATGGAAAAGCATGTAGAATGTACCTCAATCGATAGCATCGACTGAGCCTAGGTTATAAATGCAGAGTAAAGAGACCGGTGGATATGGGCTATTACATTACCTTGTGGATCCATTAGCGATGTCCTCTAGATAAGTGAGTCTGCTAGGGTGGGTCACTGATCCTGACATCGTCCCTCAGCGTTAATGGAAGTGTTTCACTGCGTTTTACACAATAGTCCAGAACGGCATAGACTTTTTTTTTTTTTACACCCCGGCCCCTCTGGCCTTGTTCCTTGAATGAATTCGATAAACGTGTCACTGATACGGGAAGCATTAATGACAGCAGACACCTGATACGTGTTCAGTGACATTATCTCATTTAGCCTTGCACGTTTTGCAGAGCTGCTAATTTTGAGCTGATATCTTGGCTGTTGAAAGGATGCTTTATTAAAAAGTGTTAAAAAATTCACACATACAATGACTTGATTAGACCTCTTCTTTTATGAACATTTCTGAATTTAAAATATTTTGTAATAAAATCACATTTGTCAGGTTAATACACTTTATTTTAACAAACAAGGTGATTTTTCAAATATTTCGGATCTTAAATTTCTAAAAGCTAAATTCAGGAATTTTATGGACCTTGTGTGAACCCTGTATTTGGCACAAACTTTTATTATTATATATTTTATTATTTTTAAATAATACAAATATATTTAAATCAAAGTGAATATGCCCATCACTTCTCTCACTCTAGATTACTCGCGGGATGTTTTTCGCGCCACTCGTGCTATGTTTTTATTTGCGTGAGTGAGATGAAAAACATCCAACGAGAATAACCATGGTGAGGATAAATATGATAGCTGCTTGTTTTGTACCTGTTGTGGAGGTCCCAAAAATGCTAGAAAGCCAAACGCAGACGTGTCTGGGATCACAGCACCATACAGTGGCAGAATCAACTCTGTGAAGTTGTATCATAGATTTTGGGGGTGCCCTCAAACAGCTACAATAATGCGCTCCTCCATTTTCTGAATTCGTTTGTATGTGATCTACTCGCGTGAATAAATAAATTTGCGTTTGGTGTGAATACACCATTATATTTTCAAAAACGTTTGTCTGCCAAAGTCATGTGGTGCAACCAACAAAATTAAGTCGTAGAATGGACCCTATGACTGTGTGTCAAAGTTGATAAGTCTCTTCAAATATCAAATAATTTGACCAGATTAGTTCAGGTTGCCCAAAAAAAACGAATGATTTTATTAATTAACTATCCATAATATTTGTAAAAAAAAGTATTACATTATAACATTTAAAAATAAGGATATATTTTGGTATATATATTTTTATTTTAACAATTAATTTGTGTACACTCATGTATTCAGGGTATGATGGAAAAACTGATGGTTACACCAAGACATGAGGAGGAAGTGTATATATACTGTATATATATATATATATATATATATATATATATATATATATATATATATATATATATATATATAATTCTTTCTTCACCTACATCTTCATTTCCATCTTGGGACAAAATAAACGGAAAAACCGAGAAGCGTATACTGAAACTGAAAGTGTGTCAGTCATTTTAGGAGGACTTTCAAGGACAGGCGCCGTTGGACTGATTTTCAATCCTTGACCTGTCTGCATGAGGTGCGTACGTGTAACCCAGTTTAGCACGATTGATCTAGCTAATAATTAGCTCAGCTGACAGCAGCTAGCCACTGGCTAATATGCTGTCTTGTTGATAAGGGGCTTCCTTTGGGGGTGTGAGCTAATGGACCGCCTGTGAGGTCGCCGTGTGTTAAGTGTGCTCAACTGAGGCTGAGTTCAAGGTGCAGTTTTTCTACTGATTTCCCAACCCACCTCAAGTGTGAGCGTGAACTGATAAGAGGATTAGCACACCTGGAAGATTATTGCTAACCTCACTTCTTTGCTCAGCATGGGCAAGCGAGGAAAGCGAGAAGTTGTTCAGAGTAACAACCATCCCTGCCAAGCAGACTTGCCTGCTTTCCTGAAAGATGAACTGCCCAGGGGAAGACTTGTGGAGTGTCTTGCAAAATTAAATTTAGGAAAATGTACAAAGAATTTAATGAGAGTAAAAGTTTCAGTATTGTCAGCCGGCCCATTTAAAGCACAGTAGCCGATTCTGGCGTATATTGCTTGGTAGCGTGGCACAGTTGTCCCCAGACGCACAGTCTACTACTACAGCAGTTTCACAGGATTGCACCAGCTCTAAGCTCAGCTCGCCGCTCTCATCCACTGTTCATCTAGTAGACAAATATAGTGTGGGATGAATGTTCAGTGCAGTACCATTCACTGTGTCAAATTAAATAAGTAAAAAAAATTTATTTCCAGAATACTGAAATGTTAGAATTTGTCTTCATCACACAACAATAACTTTGATTTATTATGACTCTTTAATCAATATAATTATATAATGGGTCAATGACATATTGGTGTCCATGATAGAAAAAAAAAATCATAAGTCATTCATGTTGGTTTTAACATATGCTATTCATTCATGGTTTTGAAAAAAACAAAACAAAAATGTTTTTATATAATTTTCAAGAAACGTTTAATCATTGACTCATCATTTTAAATAATAGAATTGTCATGCTATCCAACCAAGGGTTACTATAGTTAACTAAAACTGAAACTAAAATGAAAACTACTGACAAACATATATGTCACTTGAAATAAAATAAACATTAACTGCAAATTTTGAAATAAAAATGAATAAAAAGTACACTATATAGACCGATTTAAAAAACAATACAACAACAAAAACTACTAAAAATGACAAAAACACACACATAAAATACTAAAACCTTAAAAAAACTGAAAAAAATAAATAAAAATAAATAAGCAGCTGTAGCAGTTTTATTAAAATAGTTTGTTTTATTATAAGACACAGCAAATGACTGTCAAAATACTTCAAGATGTTTTCTTTTCAATCATTTTTGAATGAGGCTTGTTTCATTATGACATCAGTTGCATCACTGCATTTCTGACTTTATGCTTCTCCAAAAAAAATCATAAAAGAGTGCCATGTCATTGACCTTTTTTGTCCCAGTCCACCTCCGACTTACCTCAAGTGTGGCCTGTAACCAATATCCATTTAAAGAATAAATCTGAAGGAAGAATTATCTGAAGGAGTGTCATATAAAATGTATAAAATCTTCTCCCTTATAGAATATGTAGGGACTCTGTTTAAAAGCCTGCTGAACAGGATATTGGTACAGATTCATATCTGTATCCTGCCTGGTGACCAGAGCTAAGGATAGAGATCTCGATTACACACAAACACATGTGACCGGCACAGTGAGGACCCTGAAGGGTAACAGTGTACAGGCCCGTTCAAAGCCTGGATGAAGTGTAAAGGTCAGATCAGGGTGTGTTGACGTGTAACCCAGCGCTCTCTCTTCAACAGCGTGTCTTCTTCACCTCTACATATTCAGCAGTGCAGGATGTTGCGTCTCACCTTATCTTTGTTTGGCCTCCACTTATTCTGAGAAAAGCAGCTGTCAGCGATATACACAGTACAAATTTAATGTTAAATTCTGATTATACTTATCAGTGTTTTCAGGGGCAGTGTTCATAAGCATTCATCTCGATATGCAAGTCTGTATGTGTGCTTGTTAGGGCTCTTATGGGGCGTTTGAGCGATAAGAAAGTAAAAAAGATATGCTGGAAATCAAGTGGGAATACAGCGAATTGGATTTATGGGCAACTAGATCGGCCTGTTTAAAAATCTTAGTAGTCAAAGTCAAAATGACTAAATATTTGGTCACATGAAGGTTGATCCCTTTTGCAAACCCTTGCAGTTCTTGCTCCTACGTGTATGTGACACATCTTTTTTGTTAAAATCAATGGATTTGGTTGATGCCGCATAAACTGATGTGTGTAGGAGACCCACAATGGCTCTCATGTCAAACCCCTCTCTCCTGGCTCTCAAACCCAGGTCTCCGGCATTGGAGGCAGACGCACTAACAAGGAGGCTAAATGACTGCAGCCACTAGCATCTGTCGCTAGTGCGTCTCTTTAGATTTGGGAATGAGGTTTAACTGCAAAGCAAGTACTCGCTGGCCTCCGTTACACATGCACTACTAAGTGTGTATGCGTACATTTGTGTGTGAAATCTGAGTATGAATGCTTTCACGAACCAACCATGATTCACCAATTTCTTTTGGACTAAAATTCAACTGAAACCACAAATATGCAAAAACCAATACTTTGGGTGGCCTAATAATCATGTTAAGATAAACTGATTTATTGCTTTTTTTTCTGTATGAGAATGCAGATATTCTGTGTACAACTGGCTAATATAAAGTGTTTATTTTGGTTTTGAGAATGAAATACTTAGCATTGCTTGAGGATCTAACAAAGTTGTTACTTTTATTACAGGAGTACCAAAAGGCTGAATGGAAAGGTTGTGTGAAAAGCCCTTAAATGGAGATGGGTGTGTTTATGCAAATTAGTAACATTGAGCGGTCACTCATTCTAGAAATCTCAGAATTCATTAACATTAGAATAAGGTGTATGCATGTGTTGGGAATTTTTGTAAGTATTTCACCCGTGCATATAAATACGAAATTATTAGTGAATGACACCCAGTATTCTGGTTGAATGATAACGATTAGTCTACATGAACAGTAAACAGTGACCTACTTTTGATGTTCTTTCCATCTTGGATCTGTTTTGATCCCCCTGCAGCGTGCAAGCATGTGCATGTGCCCTGGAAAACGAGCGGTCACGTACACAGAGATTCCCTGGCAGAGGCTGTGTTTGTGGCTGGGTTTGTTCCAGCTGGGGGACAGAGTGGAGGGTTAATGATTAGTCTCATGCTCTGTGTGGACCAAGGGCATGGGACCGTACGGGCCCTGGGCCTGGGGAAAACGAGAGAGAATGAGAGAGAGAGAGAGAGAGAGAGGTGGGGGAAACAAAAACCAAGAACTCAGCAGCTGAATTACTCATCACTTCTATATTCAGACTCAACTCCCGTTACAGATCTATATTTACACATCAGTACTGTGTACTCCACATTTATTTCCAGTAATGATTATATAATGAATAATTAGCCACTTCTTCTCTATCAATTAAAGGTTTTGTAAGTGATTGCTTGACACATGAAATGTTCCTATTTCCTGACAGATATCGCTGGAAAGAGGTCCTGAGAAATGGCACCTGCCTGTGTGAGAACACTAGATTCTGGATTCTGAACTTTAAAAATGCTAATAAATAGGTGTTAAATGCAATCTTTAACAAATTGTATGCAAAAATGAACATTAAAACACAGTGATGCCTAAACCCACTTTTAGTACTTAAAATGCATTTTTTAGTTTGGGTGTCTTCACACCTGGCATTTTTGGAGCAGAAACTGGTGCATTTTCTCCCTTAGTTTGGTTCTTTTAAATATATTTAAATATAGCAGTCATGCTTAGATCCACACCAGTCTGAGATCACCTGAATGAGGAGGTCTTGGCCAAACTGAAATCATCTCACTTGCATTGAGATAGCAATCCGACCCGATGTGTATGTGTGAAAACGGAGCTAGATCGCAGAGCTAACTTGTCAACCAATCTTGATGGATAACCATAATGAGTGGAATCCCAAAGCGTAAACTCTGACCAATGAGAGGACAGTTTACTTTTTATAGTGACTTGCAAATGTTGGTACAAAGGAGAAAATGCAACAAAGAAAGCAAAAAAATCGAGTTGTCTGTTATATAAAAATATATATCTATAACTCATCGACCATAACATGAAACTACAGTAGTTATCAGAAAAATGTAATATGAATATTAAACCATGAAATGTGTTGGAACACATGCACTTGGAAATGACCTATTTGCTTACTGATTTATACCTTGAGAGTTCACCCATCCATATGGAACAGCATCCTGGTTTACTTATCTGTAAACTTGTGTATGACCTACTGCCACAATGTTTATTTTTTAAATTAGTAATTATTTAACAAAGGGATAGAATAAGTCCCAGACACTGCCATAAATACTGTAAGGAATTCTGCAAGCTACAGTAGTGTTCAGGACTTAATTTCTACACTTTAGTCTAGCCAGTGTCCAACACACCTCCCTGCGACCATCCAGGTGTGTAATGGATTTGTTTGCGCTTTCTTGAAAAGGAAGAACCCCTACGCACTCCAAGTGAACCATAACGCATTCCCAGCACAACTCGCAAGAAACTTTCCATCTTCCTCCTCATAGTCTCTGACCTCAATCCTGTATTCTTTAGGGTCTTTTCTTCTCCACATGCCTCATCTATCCATGCTGTCATTCTCTTTCAACCCCCACCCTCTCCTTCACTCTTTTTGCCAGAGATATGCATGGAATGTCAGCTCCTTAGGCTGGATCTCGATTCCCATCAGGAAGACAGTGCCATTCTCAATATCTCAACTGCACTTGCGATTCTAATTGCACATAATAGAGCATTAAAGATGTATCTTGTGTCTGATCTTGTGGTGCCAGAGAAACACTGAGATGCACAGAAGAACATTCCTCCAGGTAATTTCGACATAAACATTAACCCGTCTGTCTCTCTCCTGACAGCCTCCATTCCGTTCTTCGCCTGTGAGCTCAAAGCGGTGACTCCATACATGAGGGGCTTCTTCTGCGGGGACACCAGCATCACTTACCCTTACATACCAACTGAGGCAATTCCTGACAGCATGCTTATAGCTGGGGGCGTCATAATCACAGGACTTACGGTGAGAACACACACATAAACTGAAATATCACTTGTTGAAAGACTGCAAAGAGAAAGCTCACCCAAGAGAGTAAACTCTGTCTTAATTTACTCAACCTCATGTCACAAAAGCACAAAAGATTTTCAAGAATCGTTCTTTTCCATTGCTTTGCAAAGTCTTTTAAGTATCAAAATGGGTGCAAAATCAACATTAAAATATGATAAAAGTGGTACATACAACTCAGTCCTTCAGAAGACATAAAACTTTGTGCAAAAAATAAACCAAAATGTAAGTTTTCACCAGTAAGCTGTTAATTGCTGTTGGAATCAATAGACTTATGGGCAGCGCCTCGTCATGTACGTATAATTGCACTTCGACTAGGGCTGTCACGATATTAGATTTTTCATATCACGGTTATTGTGGGCAGAAGAATTCACTGTAATTCTGTAGAAAAGAGTGACCGGTACATTTAAATTGACCTTTGATGTTCCCTGAAATAATGAAATCTTTATGGACTTAAAATAACATGTAACTGATGACATTCATTTTCGTATTTAACAAGATGTCCTGTCCATAGTAGTATTAGCCCACGGTTCTCCTATTACTGAAGGCTATTGATTTACTCTTTTCATCTACTTTGCTATTGAACAAGAGAACTCTTTGTTTAAGAGAGCATGTGTATGAGTTGCTATGAATTATATAACGTGTCATGATTATTTAACTCAGTGTTGCATGGCTGTAAACTTAGCGGTGTCCCCTGTCCGTCTCAGATTGCTGTCGGAGAGTGTTACCGGGTACGATTCAGAGTTGTGGACTCAAGAGCATTTGTGCGCAACCGTTACGTGTCCTGTCTGTATAAGGAGCTGGGCAGTTTCCTATTTGGGTGCTGCGTGGGGCAATCCTTGACCAACATGGCGAAGCTGAGTGTGGGCCGACTCCGTCCCCACTTCCTGTCGGCGTGCAATGTGACCTATGACTCACTCAACTGCGTACCCGGAACCTACATCTCAGATGTCACGTGCAAGAACAATTCCAAGATAGTGGAGGAGGCCAGGTAAGTGAAGTACAAGGAGTTTAATGAAAGGCACAGAGATAAGATGAGCTCTGTTCCAAAAACCTAGGCTCTGTACAAAATTTGCATGGAGACTTGCAGTTCCTGCAGACTTCAGTTCCTACCCTGCTCCAACACCTGCATGTAATTATCAAGTTAGGGATGGATCTGAACTCTGTAGTAACTCTCCAGGAGAATTGGAGACCCCATATACTGTAGCAGGCCTGGCCAGTGCTCATTCTAGAGGGCCACAATCCACCAGAGTTCAGCTCCAACACTAATAAAATACACCTAAACACACTAATCAAGTATCAAGGCTGGAGCAAAACTGCAGGATTTGGCTCTCCTGGATCGGTGTTGGCTACCCCTACCATGTAGTATGAATGTGTGTAGTATGAAGGTAATCTGGACATACTATATATATATATCATGTTATCTTGTAACCTACCAGTGTTTGTTCATTCACAACTGTGATCACAAGGCCTCATAGGATAAAGTGTCCATCAGACAAGCACATCAGAATCTTGTTGTAAGTTGGTCACCCGAGTAATATATGTCTAATATAAATACTCAGAATTCGAACATACTATCTTTTTCTGCAATATTTTTTACCTACTATATGTAGGGAATTATGCATATTTGGATGGAGCTTAAGTGAGTTGTATTGCTGTATACTACTACATACATAGGCAACATCCTAACCAAAACAGATCTTCACAACTGACTTATTTGTAACATTTTACATGCACGACACAAAAAGTACTCCACATGGAAGACTCGACTTGCAAATTAATCTGATGCTGCCAAGCTAAGGGCACAATAAAAATGTACTTTAAAAGATTTGAAGTTTGATAAAAGTGCACATTCAGTACAACAAAGCATATTTTATCACAAGGGTCAGCTAAATACTATGGTTCTTTAATATTTGGCCAAAAGAAGGTACCTTGCACTATGTTCAAAACCGGATAAATCCTCCAGAGGGCATATCAGAGTGAGAACAATCACGGCCATCATATTGAAGTGTCATTCCAAACTGAATTACTCAAAATTGGCCACTTTGAAGGGTGCAACTGATGGACACTTCGCTCCCATGATTCCTTGCGGAGGTTTAATTGTGTGACGATGGCACTTCCTCAACTGTCTCAGCAAGATGACACAGAAGTGCCTTCCAAGGCACAGTTTTTTGGTTCCCTACACCCTTAATCCCTTTGAAGCTTTCACTCTGGAGGGTAAATCCTTCGAAAGGATTAGGGCACTTCAGAATTGAATGTAGTAATGGGTGTTTAAAACAGCATGGTAACACAGCATAAAACATCTAGTTATGCTGCTTACATGTAGGTAGGAGGCTCAGTAGATTTTGGAACAGAGCTACAGTGTATGATAAATTAAAGGTACAGTTTTTCAAGTGCAAATGTTGGATGTTTTTTGACTGATCACATTGTATGTTTTATGGAAATATAAAGGAATTTACTTAAAATAACATGCATGCTTGTAATTGCTTAATATAATACCAAGGAGACAATGTTATGGCCCATAAAGCAGTGCAGCGGTTTAATGATTTGCGAGATTATGACATTTAGTTGGTAATATTTCCCTTCTGCTCTTTTCAAACAGAAAGTCCTTCTTCTCGGGCCATGCATCTTTTGCCATGTACACCATGCTTTACCTGGCAGTGAGTATCGCCGTGTGTGGCCATATTTACCTCTTAACACTCAACCATGCAAACTCAAACACACATCAGGGTAGCGCCGAATGACTGTGCTTGCTGCCGGATGCCAGTGAGGAGCTTTTTCTGTTGTCAGCTTTCACTTCCCATCCCTGCCATGTGGGGAAAATGCCAAAAAATTCCTACTGACAAGAAACTCTCTCAAACTTCAGCTCACACAAATGCACACAAATAAACTCATACTGAAAGAAGAAGGCTCTGAGAAAGCAGAAACACTCCCAAAAGGCATCTTGCTTCAAGCGGAATAGAAAGGCTTGAGAGAAAGAGGGAATGTTCTCCAGAGGCCTGATGAATAGACGAGCGGAGAGAGGGAGAGTGAGTGAAAGCTAGCTGAAGACAGAAGAGGCCTTGTTTAGTTGTGGGTTGGGTCCGGGAGGGGGCGGGGGGCTTTGGCCTGCTGAGAGATAGACAGGCTTCTTTCAGTTAAACCCTCTCTCTCACTCACTGTTATTGCCTGGGGAAGGGGCACAATAAGGGGAAAAAATTACAAAACGCTTGCAAACGATCATAAAGCATGCCATTCAATAGCATTCACATTTCTCTTTCACTCAACTGCCCCACAAACCTTATCAGAATTTACTCTGCCTTGTGTGCCAATCACGTTTAGAACGGAGGGAAGAAAATTTGCGCGCTGTGTAAAAACAAGCTATTTTCTACCATTCATCTAATTCAATTCACGGGCCTCTGGCTGCTCTAAAAGCGGGAGGGCTCTTCAGCTCTCATTAGAGAGTGCGCGAGAGAGAACATGAACAGAGTGAGGGAAAAGCCTATAGAAAAGCTGTGCCAGGCTCTTTGTCCTCTCTGCCTGTTTTTTCTCTCCTTCCCTTCCAATGGCTGCACTGTACAGACTCGGCTCTGCCTTGCATGTCTGACCTGCAGCCACATGCTTAGGCTGTGAGCGCCAGCTGCTCCAGGCTTTACTGCAGGAAGCTAAACACCTGTGACGGAGCTGATGGGAGGGGTACCAGGGCGCTTAAATTCTGGGATGTTTCACGGTCCCTCGTGTGACATCAACTTCCATAAAGTTCATCTACAGCCAATACCAGTTGACCCAAAATACATTTTCCCTAATATTTGTCATGTAGCTAAGCTAGCTTGTCAGGGTGGTATCATTATTATTAACAAGTCTTAACAATTTTTTTTCACCATATGGCTCTGTTCCCAAAGCTACGTGTTTACTTCTAAGTCAGCATCCTAACTAAAATGCCTCAAAATGTATGTTTAATCGGAAATTGGACATGAATGGCTTCTCGAGTCATATTTGCTACAAGGAAACTCTGAGATTATTTTGATACTTGAGTTTTCCAGTTGGGCAGGCCATAAACATTTAACATGGTGGTTGGGACAATGATTGCTGCTGACAGTGCAATTCTTTATTAGTTTTTTTTTTGTTTTTTTTTTTGCAATAACTACATCTACTTGTCGTTAAAGTAATGCCTATTTGCCTATTTGTGTATATGAACAATCATTTGAAGTTCAAATCATTTGAATTCAAATAAGAATTTATTTGACCAAAATTCCGGAATCGTCAGCAAGCTGACTATCTAGAGTGGTGAATGTTTATGGTTATCAACCAATGGAATATTACATTTTATTATTTCGACAACAAAGCACTTAAATGCGACAAGCTCATAATCACGATTTCAAAAGCAGGAAAGCATGTGAAGGCAGCATAAAAAAAATAAATAAAATAAATGTTTAATTACATAGAACATTTGAACAATTCTGGCCTCTTGGATGAAGCTTGTCACAGTATATTCTGGCATTGACCAATCTATTGCTATGGAATAGACAGAGACAAGATAACTTTTGCATGTGAAGCCGTTGTTTGTGATGCTCACTATATTTGGGAACAGAACTTTTTTAATACCATCTTCCACTGCTAGCTTGGAGATACACAAAAATAGATAACTATAGTAGGCCTAAATAATTTTGTCTCCCAAGTATTGTAATCTAATTTAAAGATGATTAAGATTCAATAACATGCATTTAGATAATATATTCATGTAGGGTGGATTTTTATTTGATGCAGACTTTGTTCTTAGGCTATTTATAATAACAGGCATACGCTATTGGAATCTTTGAACTAAAATAAGCACATAATTTAGTCTTTTGAGGATGGTTTATCAGTTTTGGCTTCCATCCAAGCAGTTTTTGAAGAAATGTGTCATCAGAAGTTTAGCTAGGTCAGACACACACTCTGTAAGCTTCATTTATCAGTCTGTACTCTCTTTTATCAGCTCATATGTTAATCATTCTCGAAACTTCCTATTTTTGCCCAGTTTTACCTGCAGGCGCGTTTGTCATGGCGAGGGGCGCGGCTCCTGCGACCGTTGCTGCAGTTCATGTTGGTGATGTTAGCGGTGTACACAGGACTCACTCGCATTTCTGACTACCGCCATCACCCAACTGACGTCCTGACCGGCTTCCTGCAGGGAGGACTGACTGCCTACTGGGTGGTAAGAATCACGTCGCCACATGCTCTAGATTACTGTTATTATGAATCTGGGAGTGTAAGGTACTTTTTGTGTGTTCACTTTAACATTTTCTTACAGGCCTTTTATATTTCGTCCATGTTTAAGACGTCTCGTCCAGACATGTCTCCAACAAGCTTGTCTCTGGAGAGTCCCCTGTCCAGCCGGCAGACCAGTGTCTGCTAACAGAGATACCTGAGAGACAACGGGAGTGATCAGGCAAAGAACGGGAATGGGACAAAGAATTTTGAAACATGCTCGAGTCTTGACAAATCCTCACAGAGATCCATTTCCTGTGCACTTTGTGAGAGGAACAGTTATATATATATATACATATACGTCTAACCCTTCAACAAACCCGTCCGCAATGTATCAGCCCTCCATAGATAAATGATATTTTTATATAAAAAGTTTATCCTTTATATTTTTGAAATACGTTATAGTTGAAGCTGCTAATAATTGTTGTTTTATAATTTGTCACCGGTAATCCAGGCTCAGAGATTCACACGTCACAGTGATAAGTGATTTAACTTGTCAAGTTTTTTGGCTCATTTTGACTGTTGGAGGCCCAGTCTAATGAATTTCCATTGGACACAAATGGACCAATCGCAACAATGCTTTGGCCTCAGACCACACCCCCTTGTGTTTGCTATCGGACCTGGCTAGACCACTGTTCTGGTGCGCTGTTGCACAATCATAGCGGTGCTGATTATAGACATCCTCTGTTTATGAAAGCACAGATTTGATGCTAATGCTATTAAGCTTGTATTGTATTAAGGTGGGCTAAACTCTATGTTTGTACTAACCACTTTCACTGCATGAGTGAGACTGAAAGGAGGATTGAGCCGACAACCTCCTCACCCCCCCTCCGCATAATGTGGGCTTGAATCCCGCCCTAAATGCTCAGCGGACCGGGGGTCTATACCTGTGTACCCTTTACTACTCATAGCACTTGAATTACACTATGGAATCGTCTAATTACTACAGATAATATTTTATATTTTGTCTTCTTTAATCAGTGTTTTACTTTCCTTCCTGCGGTCAGTGCCAGTGTTTATTTGTTTTGTTTGTTTTTTTCCCCAAATGATAATTATTCAGAATGAATGTAAATAAATCATTTTTATAAAGGATCCAGATTTTCAGAAGTATTAGCATCGGTTCTTGTTTCACGTGTTTATATATGTTTTTATCGTTCGTGTTGATCAGGTATGCAGAGTTATTGTTGCTAATTGTTAAAGAGACTAGTGACTGAGCCACAGATTGTCAGAAAGCTATATTCTACTTATCTAGTTTAATTTTATTTGTTGGTTTCCCCTGTGAAAAGCCTGTGCGGCTGAAATAACCACTGTATTAATAAACCAAACCAATAAAATGAATGTTCAATATTTGTATCTCATTTTCTCCTATTCTTTAATGACAGAACAAACCACACATCCATCTACACACACACACACTGATGAGTAAAGCTGCTGTAAAAAAGCTGATGAACACACCCGTGACTGCGCATCAGTTGGGTTTTATAATAACGGAGTGAATTGATATGTTGCTCTGCGACTGTAGCAACCTAAAGGACAATATTCTATATTTGCTAATGATTTATATTAGCTAATGGTAGAATTATTGTGAATAAATGCATTTGTGTAAATGTTTATTTACTGAATCTAGGTATCTTTTTTTATATTGCTGTGTCACCTTGCATTAAGTACACAAGCTATTGGCGCCAAACGCCTAGTGGTTAGTGCACTGACATACAGCACAACTGTGCTCACAGTGACCCAAGTTCGATTCCCGCCTCTAGGTCCTTTGCTGATCCTGCCCCCCTCTCTCCACCCAATATTAAAAAAGGCATAAAAGCCCCAGCAAACCAGCACATTAGAATGATTTCTCAAGGATCATGTGAAGACTGGAGTAACGATGCTGAAAATTCCGCTTTGCATCACATGAATAAAATATGTTTAAAAAAAATCTAAAAATAGAAAGCTGTTATTTTAAATCATAATAATAATAATAATAATACTGCTTTAATATATTTTGATCAAATTAATGCAGCCTTCTTGTGGATCAGAGATCGAAAATCTACTAATCCAAAAAATATTTGAAATCTGTTTCTCTAGAATACATGGCTATATCTGCCTGTATCGCTGTCAATGGAGAGAATGAGAAAAAAAGCCTTTTGTTGCCAGATAGCATAGGTACTACAAGTACATATAAAAGCAGGGGCTTGTAGCCAACTGCAAACGCTAACAGGCCAAACTTTGACCTCTTGAGCGCCACAGAATAATACAAAGCAAGCAATACAAGACTGAATAACAAACCCTGGCCTTTGAACTTTCCATCCATCTGTGCTAAAATCTCTAATGCACAACCTCTCGTGGCTCATTGCTTTATCAGACGAAAGTTTAAGCCTTAACTTCAACTCAAGATGTTAGAGTGCAGAAATAATGAAACATTTATGTCAACACAAAGAGCAGCTCTTTGAGGAAACTAGTTTAACATTAGACATCCAATCCCACCAGTTCTCTTTCAGCCCCTCATTTCCCACTCTCTCTTTCTCTCTTTTTGAGTGCAGTGGAGGGCATTGGCTGTTTCTGGGGTCATGCTACCACTTTGATTCCGGGCCAGATAGAAGCTGGCAAAGTGCTAGAAGCAGAGGAGGTGGCGTTGCTTTTCCTTCTCGTTTTTTTCTATTCCAGTGTGCTTCCAGACACAGTGAGCAGAATGAAAGGCAGCCAAGATCAGAGCGAGCAAAGGAGAGATAAAGCAGTTGAGAGAGAGAGGGAGTGAGTTGCAGTAAAGGCATCAGCGGAGGTGCGGAATGAGGGGCGAGGGGGGCGGGGCTCTGCGGTTGGCTGCTGGTGTGGTGCAGGGAGCTGTCGGGGGCTCTGGGTGTGGGGTGCACTGGAGTGGGAAGGAATGTACCCGTGGTTTGGGGGCTGTTTTGCTTCACAATGTTGTTACCAGGGAACATATTTCATACCTGATGTGTAGTATGCATGTTCCATAATGAATGGCCCTGCTCTTTTACATAATGTACTTCGCTCAACTTGTCTTACCACTATGACTTTTCCAACGGCCTTCACTCTGCCCCAGAATCCTGCAGGCTAGAATCAACAGCGATAAGCAGAGACAGATTCTTCCTGTAAATAAAACTCCCTGCTGCTTAAAGACAACATGACACAGCATTCACAAAACACTGAAAGCATGATCGTTTAGAATATACACCTTATTTAAATATATGTTAATAACATCTATATTGATTCATAAAAAAAAAAAAAAATCTTCATAATCTTTATTCAGAATTTAACTAAAACAGCCTTTCTTTTCTGATGATGTCACCAAGGCCTCTCATTTAAGCCCCTCCCCTTTCTCAAACCATCAATTCCCAGCAGATAAAATCAAGTATCGTCCTACATGTTTCTCACTGAATCTCAGAAGCATTTTACAGGCGTAAAATAGGTTAGGAACTGCATTTCATGAATTTTACTTCTGGAACCTGCCATATGCAGGTATTTAGCAGGAGATTATTTAGGACAGGACGTGGTTTTATCCACAAGGAGTCTGACTGAAGGTTGAAAAGCAGGCTGTAATTTATAGCGGATAATGTTATTTTACTTGCACATGTAGCTTTTTGTTCTGTCAGCAGATAAGTGTCATTTCAGAGGTGAAGAAAGTTATTGCATTTCAATGAAATAATATGAAAACTTTTTTCATAACGTCAAGATGTGTGCAAAAAACAAACAAACAAAAAAAAGGACCAGAGACATGAATTAATAAAGATAGTAAATACCGCAAATATCATGCATTTAAAGGTGCACTCTGAGTCTGAGTCAACAGTACAGAGTCCAGATTGACGGTATGGATCGGCATGTGTGCGATCCATCAGTCCAAATATAATAATTATGAATGGAAAATTAAAATGTTTATGCACTCAGTGCCTGCAGGAGTGATAAAATGACCATGACGGCTACAGCCACCATAGGGCAAAATCCCTCCATCCAGGAAACAGCTGCACCGTCCACAGCAGACCAGTGGAATGCAACACACAGCCTTCCTGCACCAGTCACCATTTTTATTAAGTTCAACTATGTTCATTTTTTGAAGTGTGTAGCATGGTTGATATAAATGAATCAATTAAAAGGTATAAAAAAAATCTGCTTGGACACAGCAGTGCTTAATAAACAAAATCTCCATACATTCATACTAACAGGTGTCAGTATGAAACCCAAGAACCCTGGGGGAAAAAAGGTCAGTGAAATGTTAAAGACGTGAAATTGAAATGCACCACATTTATTTTCTTAATACTCATTACTGTGAATGCCTTATCTGTAAATTTCATCACTGTTAGACGGAAACATCATAGGTCCAAACCCACTACTTTTCAGGAAATAAGAAAATAATTTAACCTTGCTGCTGTCAAAGTTTACATGTGGTCATTGGATTATTGTGGTTTCCAACATGGCCACTGTTTTTCCTTTCATTATATACATTTAGTCAAACATGTAATGAAATATACTATGCAAAGATAATTTAACAAAGTATTGGCAATGACTAGATGGCAAATGCTAGACTAGGACATTTTTCTCCACTCCTAAAGTTGGTGGTGACCAGCTTTATGTTTCATGGCAGCTATAAGGCAAAGCGCAGTGCATTCATTCATTTTTGTTAACGTCAGCATAAAACTGAAACTGACAGCATTGTATGGATTTCATATCAATAAATCGGTTGCACTTTATTTTACAGTACGTGTACTTACATGTAATTATAGTGTACTTACAGTGTATTTATCTAAGAAAGTTCTGGTAATACAAGGTTACTACATGGGGTAGGGTTAGGTTTAGGGGTAGGTTCAGGGTTAGTACCTAGTTATAACATAGTTATTATAATTACTATAATAAGTACATAGTATGTACATGGGGAACAGGACTGTAAAATAAAGTGCTACCAATAAATCTGTTGGATCTGTAAGTGAAACATTCCACATGAAAAAAAAACAAAAAAAAACTTCAAGTTTGGGATTTTATCTGTTTACCAGGGTTAATATAGTACATGTTGGTGCAATTTCATGTTGACTTTAAATGGTTTCTTTCATGTCTTTTTCTGCACTCTCTCTTTTTCCCAACAGTAGCATCTGGCTCGCCACTGGACATTTCGATCTGCCTGATTGAGTTCTAATAGCAGCCTGTGAAATATTTTAGACCTTTCACCCCTGATTATCAAAGAAAATAAAGATTACCCAATGTGCTTCTTTGACCAACACATGGTTCATACCTCAAGGGAATGAGATTGAAAAGAAACTGAGGGAACAAACATTAAAAAAATAGCTGCCCTTATAAATAAAAGTGACGTCTATAGATAAGAATCGAGTTTGATGGATGATGCCTCTCCCATGTGTTCTCCCACATAGATTCCCTACACTCCAGTCCAGCCAGACACGAGCATTCATACCTGAGACAGCAATCTCAGGACATACCTCCCTGGATCTGATTATGAGCCTATCGACTCATTATCAAGAACTCTTGCAAACAAAAGGCCGGCAACACTGCACCGGCATTGCTGTGGTTTCCCCCACAGAAGCACTAAAACTACCTCATAAATCCAAAGCCGCAAACGCTTTGCTATATAATGATCGTCATTTTTTATTTACGCTCTCACTGCAGCTTATGACGGTGGCGTTAATCTGCTCTGGGAAAAGGCTTAACCTCAGCACCAGCAAAATGAGCTGGATGAAAGCGCTGTACGGTATCGGCGCTGTTCGCGCCACGCTCGGCGGCTCACGGCTTCAACCCTGAATGATGCCAGCTCAATTCCTAATAGAATTAGCATGGATTAATTGGCTGTTTATATTCAGGAGTTCCAGGCTTGTTCTCTTCTGTGATATGGAGTGCATTGCTCCATTTATCCCAGTAATGAAAGTGGAGAATGCAGTGGCAGCAGTCATTACTGCTCCCCAACCAGAACAATGTGTTCTGACTGCAGCCTGTGAAAGACATTAACTAGGCCGTCTGAGAAAACTGATGACTAAATATCTCAGTCTCTTTTCTTTGGGAGTTGACCATAGGGACTGCGCCGAGGTCAGCGACACCGCAACAAGCGAAAAAACTACCCCAGCGAATTCCAAAATAGCCCGATGCCCCTGAGGGCGGAAGTGAGGGCTGAAGATGGGAATCAGATGTGCTGTGCAGATCTCTAAGACACGCACATCACCTGCACACCTGTCTGGCTGGAGCCTGCCAAGTCATACCTGAGAGGACAGACCCACCGAGGCATACCTCCACACATCAGATTTCAACACATTTCTACGTCACATTTGTGCATATTTGGTCAACGAAAGGTGGGTTGTCTGCTGTTTTATCATTCAGAACATCCAGTTAGAACTAGTTAGAGTTTTAAGTCAAGCATCTCCAAACATGTCATAAAAAGCATTTTTTGTTTTTTAGGCTATCAATATTTTCATGGATGGGTGTAACACCAAATAAATCAAATTTACTTGTTAAAATTATTACTTGTTCCCAAAAACCCTCTTGATATAATCCATTAAGAATTTTATCTAATAGAAAATTCCCAGTAATTATTATTTTTTTCCCCTTTTTCTTTTAGGTTTTTGAAATAATCCATTTATGTGATTAAAACAGTAAAAATATAAATATTGTTAAATAGTATTTACCCACACAATTTATTTATTTATTTTTAAGGAGACAACAGTACGTGATAAAAATGAGATCACATTTAATATTTTTCTGCAAATTAGCAAATTTTGCAGCTGAATTTTGCATAAAGGCAAAGGAATTTTGCCTTTATGCAATAACAAGTTCATAACAGGTTTACTGTTTTGACCAGTAAGCTGACTGATTAGTTGTGTCAAATTCTGGTTTATGGTCTCATTTTGTGTCTCTGATTTTGAATGTGTGTTTATTTCATTCATTACTTTATATGTAATGAATCTAGAATATGTGAAAGTTTCACTTTTTGAAATAAGTTACAAAACAATTAACTTTTTCACAATATTCTATTTTTTTTAGATGCACCTGTATATGTACTATATATATATATATATATATATATATATATTTATATATATATATTTATATATATATGTATATATATATATATACACACACACACACACACACACACACACACATCAAATCTGGTTGGTATTGAAAACATCTTTTATTTTACGTAAAATGCCCTATTCACAGAGTTATTAGGTCATGTTTTCTCCCCTTTTTTAAACCCTTTTTTGCAAAACGCGATATATCTGCTCAATCAATCACAGCGCACCATTCCACGCACTCTAGACAGTAATCGTTGTACTTTGAATATACTCTGCATCTTAGTTTTCCTCATCTACTTTGTACTTTGTGATCAACAAACAAGGACTGCTTGATAAATCGCATATGACTCTCATGCGCATCTCGTCAGTGAAGCCGGTTTTGTGATTAATAATATTGGTAAATCTTCATCACGTGCTTTCAGATGAAATTATTCAGATGCATTTTAACACACAGAGCCGTAGATCACTGACAAACTACACAATATCGCGTTCATTAGATGAATCGCATTCGATTATGAATGCAATATTGCATAGCTTGTCAGTGTTTGTGTTTTTATAAATGCCATTTATGATTTTGTTAATACAGCACATTGCACTAGTCAACTAAATGAATGTAACATGGCAAAGATGAATGCACTTGTGGAAGCTGAATGTAAGCGAAATGCCATTTTGAAATTTTTGTGGTCTAATGTGATATTGTTGTTCATGTTCTTGTTCATAATGAACACACACACACACACACACACACACACACACACACACACACATATATATATATATATATATATATATATATATATATATATATATATAAACATCTATTTATTTTCTTTTTATGGTAGTAATTTTAGTTTAAATTTTAGTTTGCGTTAACTGTATGAAAACCCAGAAGTGAAATGTTAAAGTGGTCAAACTGACAGTGTTATAATTCACCTCGCTTTCTCCTACTCCTAAAAGTTAATAAAACTCCCTTTTATACAAACATTTTAAAAGTCATCCTCCTCTGGGAAAATGTGCCAAAAATTATGCACTCACATGTTTATGCAGACATTTTGTAAAAAATGTAACATCCAACAGGTGCTTCTTCATGACTACTGAGCTTGTGCTGTTAA
This sequence comes from Carassius carassius, assembly GCF_963082965.1. Lineage (NCBI taxonomy): Eukaryota > Metazoa > Chordata > Actinopteri > Cypriniformes > Cyprinidae > Carassius > Carassius carassius. The sequence goes on along the minus strand of NC_081755.1, from coordinate 43,024,849 downwards.
TATAGTAATGACCACAACAGTCAAGAGCAGGGTTATCTGATCTGTGATGGCGCCACACAGGATATTAGTTTATTTTAGTGTGTCCATGTTAAACATTATGCTCTAGGCCGGCTTTCCACTTCAGAAACAGTGTCAAGGTTACCTGGGTTAACTATGTTACATCAACCTTTGGAGCCACACACAGATGCTGAGAAAGAGAGAGATATACCACACCTGTGCAGATAAGACTGAGAGGAAGGAATTTCAAGGGAAATGACATGCATGTCCGTCTATAACGTACTCGCTTAAAGCTAAAAGAATAAAACACCTTATCTGTGAGACAGACAAGGCCTTGTGTTAAAAAAAAAAAAAGTTTTTGTTTGTAGTGTGAGCTCAGTCACAATACCCTTGCAAGTATCTTGTGTTGTTGTGTGCATTAATAGTTCATGAGACTGCAGCACTGAAACAAAATGTAGTGCATTAAGAAAAAGTGTGCAGTAAAATCAAACACTTTGCATTTAAAAGCATATGAGAGGCTAGAGAGACAAAACAATGCTCAAACCAGACAAAACACATCACATCAGCAACAGCAACACAAAATAACAGCACTGTTTCTGTCCACACTCAAAGTGAAATGCAACATGATGCGGCAGACTCAGGGTTTTTCCAAACAAGTGATGCAATGAAATGAAACTAGTGATTAAAACTGCAAATTCTGGATACTAAGCTTAGATTTGGTTTGGAATAACAATATTTCTAATAATATTTTTGTGTTTTTCCAAAGTATTTATGAGCCAAAAACGAAAAGTGGTTTCAAACCATCAAAACAAATGTTAAACACAGCTTGTCTTTAGCCCATATATTGCTAAAATAATATCTAGGCTCCAATCATTTTCAAAAACTATTATTTAATATTTTGAAATATTATGCATATTGGAAGGCAAGAAAGTAGTTCAAACTTTGACCTATTTTTGACATGAACCATGGAATATATATATATAAAAAAAAATCTGACTGACTTTCTGTTAAAAGTGAAAAAGTGAAAGTGACATTCAGCCAAGTATGGTGACCCATACTCAGAATTCGTGCTCTACATTTAACCCATCCGAAGTGCACACACACAGAGCAGTAAACACACACACAGAGCAGTGGGAAGCCATTTATGCTGCGGCGCCCGGGGAGCAGTTGGGGGTTGCTCAAGGGCACCTCAGTCATGGTATTGAGGGTGGAGAGAGCACTGTACATACACTCCCCCCACCTACAATTCCTGCTGGCCCAAGACTCGAACTCACAACCTTTCGATTGCAAGTCCGACTCTCTAACCATTAGGCCACGGCTTCCCCAAAAAGCATAAGCAACAACAATACACAACAAAGGATAAATGAAGTATTTTTGTTTATTTATTTATTTTAGTAACAGAAAGGGGTGCATATGAATTTTTGAGCAGCTTTATGCCAACTTTTTGTGCATACTGTCCATGTATGTTTATTTATTTATTATTATTATTTTCTGTGAGATTTATATGTTATCTTTTCAGAATACATACATACTTTACCAATGATATGCAATATTGTACAACATTTTATTAATTAATTCATAAAATCCTATTCATTCATTCATTCATTCATTCATAAATTCATGCTCCTTTGTGGTGTTCATGGCATTGTATCCTAATAAAAAAATGAGAATGTCCAAATTCATGCCTTAAAGCTGGCCAACAAATTCCTCAAGCACAATTGTATATTCTGCTTTGTTTTCAGATTTATGTGTATGAAATATTCAGGGCTTATTACTTCTGGACGGAGGGAAACTCTGACCAAAGTCAACACACAGTTTCCGCCAATTTCTTCAGTGTTGTCTACAGAAGAGAATGAAGAGAATTTAAATGAGCTTCCACTTTGTTGCAGAATAAGCTACAGTTCCTGCCAGGCTTCATGCCAGCGGTCAAAAGTCTGGCTTGCATGATTATTTCTGAAGTGTAGAAGAGATTTACATGATTTTATTACTGACAAAAATGACCTGTCATAATCCAAACAGAGAGAAAGAGAGAGAGAGAGAGAGAGAGAGAGAGAGAGAGTGATAAAATAAAAATCCCAAAAACCCACATGTGATCAACAGACATGAGTTTTCTAATTATGATCTTAATCTAAAATATACATGAATAATAAAACATTTAAAAAAATGTATTAAACTTTTGATAAAAGTAAAAGACATGCTGTGCAGCTGTAGTAACACGATATCTATGTGAGTATAGCAGAGTCTTTCCACATTAAGTGTTTCTATGACATGCGGCTGAAAGATTGCAGCTTTTCTTCACAAACAGCTGGAGCGACTTCAAGCACTGTCCGAACTCCACAGGGGTGTGGATGCAGTCATTACAGCTGTTATCATCGGCCCGGGGCTGGTTTTATTCATGTGTGCGCTCATGTGTGCTGCAGACTACTCAGATGATAGCAGCTCTGCAGAATGGCTTGTGTTATGTGTCACTAAACGAGTAAAGAAAAGGTTGTAAAGTTTATACGAGCACTTACAGGCAACAGAACGCTATTAGAGGCAGCTGTAAATGGTCATCTTGGAAAGGTGTTTCACTGCTGTTCAGCTTGACCTCTCTGAGGAAAAACACAAATTGATTTGTGTAGCGATTTGTCTCGAAAAGCCAGGTTTTTCCCTATTGGCATAAAGTCTGGTCTATATCGCAGATTATTCTATTCAGGAGCTCTGCAATTACAAGAAAAAAGGCCATAGTTCAGTGTTGTGTAAGTAAATCTGAAATCAATCATACTACATACATAAACATGGAACAAAGTAGTACCTCAAATACACAGCAGTCTACAAGAAAGATGTAAATTAGTAGAAAATGAGTAAACTGTAATGTAAGTAGAAGTCAAACTTTATAATGCTACAACTGTTTACAATAATAATCACTGATTATAACACAGACACAACTAATAAAACAGATATATAAAATACCCTGTTACCACTTTTTAGAGGCTTACTATAGGCAGAAATTATTATTATTTTTTTTATTTACTTTTTGGCCTTTTGACAATATCAACATTTTTAACATATTCCCTAACCCTAACCCTCACAGGAAACTTGCATATTTACTTTCTCAAAAAAAAAAAAAACTCATTGTGTATGGTTTATAAGTGTTTTGAAAAATGGGGACATGGGTTATGTCCTCATAAGTCACCCTCTCCATGTAATACCTGTGTCATACCCATATTATTATACAGAGTTGTGTCCTGATATATCACAAAAACAAGAGCACACACACACACACACACACAGCCACAGCAGAACAGTAGTGCATCTCCGAGCAACACACAACAGTCTTTCCTTACTGAATGATTCAGCATTTTTGAACGAGTCAATGATTCAGTGAGCCATTTATAAAGCCAGTCACTTGCTTAATTTATTGAATCAATCAGCTGTTTGAACGAATCGGTTGAATCAATGGTTCACTTATTATGACAATGACTTGCCACCACCTCCTGATAGTTTAATTTCACATTTAAAAGTATCATTGTATTTTTCCAACATTTCATATTTGTATGACAAAAAAGTAAAACATTAATCTAATAACATAATTTATGCATTTGCAATTTTGAGTAAATGAATTCATGTAACCTCTTATCTTCATTAAACAGTCTGAGTAAATACATCTAAATTGCACTTTCGATGCAGCTTCTGTGTTTCATCTGCAGTGGAAAGAAGCAGGAGTTTTTATACTGATTTAATTTGAATAGTAACAACCATAAAATGTCTTATTTTTTAACTTGAATTTGACATAAATGGTGACATGTACATTTAATCAGGTTAGGAAAACATTGTCCTTCATAAAGTTAAAAAGTGTAACAGCAATCAGTTTAAGGCAAATATCACAAATATGCTGAATAAAGTAATACCTGCTAGTGCACTGATGAGAAAATTGCTTCAGAATAAATTACATTTGTTCCCCGCCAAAAACCCCCAACTTTGACAATTTTTTCCCCCCCGGACAAGTAACTTTTTTACTCGGAAAAGTGAATGACTTTTACATGTCAAAACTTAAAGTCGAGCCCATATATGTGTAAATATAAAATATACACATGTTGCCAGCACTTTATTAAATGCTTTTTTAACACAACATAAAAAATAGAATTTGAGTAAAGCCAGCCAAACAGATTAGGGCTTGCAATTTTGGAAGCTCAAGACATTTATTATTAATTTTTCTTTGGTGTGCCACTCACAGTATTTCATGAGTGTTTTGTTTTTGTCAGTGTGTCGTTTTAGACTGAACACCCATCAGGTACTGCACTGACAATACTGCCACCTGTAATTATATGTCGCCGTTTTGGTTCACCAGAAATACAGATGGATCAATTGGAATGCCAGGATTGTTTTTCACAGGTGTGTGATGGGAGCACAGAAACATTCACTGGCCCCTGAGGGGGGAGAGCAGGCCTGCCCGGGCATGGCCAAGGATCGTGTTTCCTGCATGTGCTCACCTGAATACTTCCCTGAAGAAATGAATTACCTGAGAATCATCACCAGCCACAGCTATGAGAGGGATATGAGGACGGTTAGTTAAACAACAGCTCTGTTTATACAGTGACATGCAGTGATCCAGTACAGATCAGCTGGGGAAAAGCAAACTCCAGAAAAACAAGGTGTTGTTGAAAGAGAGGGAAAGCTGTCAGTCCTGGAGAGAGGAGAGAGAGTTCACTGTCTCACTTTCTCTCTCACTTTTACTGGATAGACTTTTAACATTACTCAAGATTTACTGTCACTGTCATCAAAACAAAGTGTAATCCAACAGCACTTCCCATCGATAGTGCCAGGATTTTACAACCTTTGCCAGTAATTTATTTCTATCTCTTAATGAAATATTTAGAATTGAACTTTGATATGAATACATCATTTTCTGTCATAACAAATTACTGTATCAAAACAAAAAAAGAACAATTTTGTGCTTCATTGGGGGATAATAATGTTAATAGCTTTTTTTTTTTGAGGATCATTATCGTGTTTAATGTTCCCAATGGCTGCCAACCTGGACCTTATTTACTTTTAATGAGCTTTCTCCCTGCCAGTATAATAGCATTTTTGAATATTGTTACACTGAGTTACATGGAGAAAATAATCTAAACTTAACCGGTATTGTATTTTGCATATACTATATGTTACAATACTTTATTACACGGCTCTGTGGAATACTTGATTCTGATCGGTCAGTCGCAACATTCCGAGGTATGTTATCCCTAGTTATACTACGGGGCTGTTGAATGGTTGAATCTGATTGGCTGACGAACGTTCTGAGGTGCGCAATTATTTTCTGGGAAACGCACGGCGAACGTAGTTCCAGGCAGCTCTCCTGACCGCATTACAGTTCCGTATCACTTTGCATAGTTAACTATAATAACGGTCACGCAGTTTACAAAAAAAAAGAGTGTTGTCAGCGCTGCCCTGACGATTTTATCAGTTAGCATATATAGTGTATCAACTTAAAGGGGGGGGGGGTACAATGGTGTTTGGTGTATTCAGAGTTGTTCACAGTGTTAAAGCGATGGATTCTCATGCGAAACATGGCCAAAGTAATAACATAATTTAGAGGAATGACTGAGAATTTCTGTGCCGAAAATCTTACTTCTGGGTTGCTACAATTTTCGGCTGTTTTTTTTCGATCGTGGATCTAATGACGTAGACGAGAACAGAAGTCCTTATATGAGCATTTTTCCTGGAAAAGCAAGCCTGCACACACATATTGACCAGAGGAGAGCGAGACCACGCACATCAACGCGCTTCAAAATTGTCTGAAGTGCTGCATAGGATTTGTTCGAGAATGCCTCCAAATAAGTGCAGTTTTGGATGTGAGGGAAAGTTTACCGTGTTCAGCTTCCCCAAGAACCCAGCGTTACATGAACAGTGGATGCAGTTTGTTTTTCCGGGGCAGCAACGGAGTATATCATGTGCGTTTGTGTGTTCTGGTCATTTGAGGGACGAATGTTTTATAAACAAGGCCCAAGTTGACGCTGGATTTGCACATCGTTTGCTAAAAGACCCCATTCATGTAAGTACAATTGCATCAGATTTCTGTATTTTGTTGGAAATCAGCACATAAGTGAATATATGTTAATGGAAACAACACAAAACATCATAATTATAGCTCCGCTCACGGCACACCTCCAGGAACTCGGCTTTTTCCAGAAAGAATCGGAAAGTTGTATTTTTCTTTTATAAATATGATACAACTAAAGACTTTTTGAATATATGCAGGATACAGTACTGCTCTATAGGTACTCAAGATTAACATGAGATTAGGTGAAACTGTGTATGTTATGTACCCCTTTAAAGGCTACACATGACATTTCTCACTAGCGAGGAGACAGCGCTGTTTAGAGACGCAAAGAGTCTCTCTCGCTCTCTTCCTAATAACTTCATTAATAACTGCATTAGAATGCTATCAACGGCTCAAGCCTCCATTACCAGCTTTAAAATTTTATTTTGGAACAAGAGAGGCATTGGATGAGATGTGGAAGAAATAATACTACTCACAATAGTGATTTAAGTAAAAAAAAAAAACAGACAAATTCCTTTAAATATATCTTCTGAATTATGTCTTAAAGTGTGGTAACCATAGTATAAGCGGAATAATTGACTCTGGGCCATTGAATTATTAGAAAAATAATACACACCCGAGGTGTAACGGCCACTCTGCTTCGTGTAGTGTCGGCCCGTCATCAATTATTCCTTACATATCACTTTTATAACAATCTGTAAAAGCTAATAACACAGGCTCCGGGTAACAGCAGTCGACGCTGTGCTCTTGCTTGAACTATATTTTTCTTGGTGGACACTCTTGTTTCATTTAAACGCAGCTGCTGCCATTTTGCTACAATTGTTTTGTACGCTTAAATGGATTATAAGAGAACTAACAAACTGGTAAGGTTTTAAAACAAGTGGTTTGAGTGGTTTTTCAGTGTACAATTTATTCTGTTAACTGCCACTTCTTTCAAATGTTTAAAGATTTAAACATGACATTTTGAAGTAGAAAAACTGACACAGTATTTTCTTGTAAAATGTAATCCTAACCCTAATCTACAGTATGTAAATCATAGAAAACTGAAACTTAGAAAAATACTTTGAAGCATTCTAGTATGATTAAACAATTCAAAATTCAAGAACCGTTACAATCAACATTAAAATAAATAGTAAAGTAATTATAAGTAGGCTAACAAAAAACGTAAAACAGAAACTTGGTAATTACACTATAATAATCTATAAATACATAGCCTACAGAACATTTCTAGTTATGGAGTAAATGTTCATGTCCCAATCAAGTCTTAATACAACAGATAAAATTATTCATATATATATATATATACACTACAAATTAAAAGCTCAACTCAACTTCAAAAGATCAAATCAGTTTTATTACAATATCACAACATAGTTTCACGATTTGATTTATCTATCAAGAAAAAAACAATCTTTTTCTTAAAAAAAAAATACCATTGTTTCTAAATGTCTTTCTCTCCGAATGTTTAAACAAAAGAAGTTTTATTGAGAAAAATCTCAAAGTGACCACTTTCTCACTTTCTGTGCATGCTGGCAACTTGAACTGTTTTGAAACTGAACAACGTGTTTTTCTGCATGCAAGTATCACACATCCAAACTTTTTTTTTTTGGCTGTCACAAAAGCTGACAAAGCTCTGTCTCAGAGGAGCACCACAGAAATAAGACATGCTTCCTTTGAGTTCTGTGAGGACTGGACGCCAAAATTAAATCAAAAAGTCACACACAAAGACAAAGCTAACTTGTGTTGTTAACTCGAGGATGACGCACATAAACAACTTGAGTATGAATTGTTTGTGCACAAAAACAGCAAATGGGCAGTTCAGACTTTCTTGAGATAACGCATCCATGCTTATACTTTCTCTCATTTTCCCCTGACAAGAACCATATCGGTTTATCAACGTCTTCTGGAAAGCTGTTAAGTCATTCTCTTGAGTTAAAACTATGCTGCATCACATGCTTCCTTCCATCAAAATGGAAATATCCTGTATCACATCTGCTCTTTCTTAAAGCTGATAGGCCCTTTGGGATGGATGTCTAGAAAGTATTACATTTCGGAACATTAGTAAATGATGAGATAAGGGGAAGAGAAAAGAAGAGATGGTGTTTAATCTAATTCTTTATTATAGAGTTTCACAGAGATCTCAAGTTGCTGTATATGAGTGCCAGTGTGGAAGGCCTGTGAGGGACTGACTGTTAAAGGCATAGTTCACCTGAAAGTAAGCAAGCAGAGGACATTCAAAATCCAGGGGAAAAAAAGTGCATTTAATGTACATGACCATATATGTCACATTCTCCCTTATACAGCAGTAACATTTTCATAAGAAAATGTATGTGTGTGTATATATAGACAGAGGTTCTTGAATATTAATAATTAAATCTATTCTCTGCACAAACAACCTGTTCTGTTATCAAATGACAGAAATGAGCAGATGACTCATATGGACTATTTTTATGGTTTTTTTTTTTTTTTTGTAGCTTGGCAGTATAAATAAATATTAATTTGTGTTGTTTGTAAAGTAACGGCTTGGGTTTTCTGTCTAACGTCTCATTTTGTTTTTCACAAAAAAAAAAAAAAAAAGACCTGAGGGTGAGTAAATGATGATTTTTTTTTTTTTTTTGCATAAACCATTCTTCAAATCATATTATTCCTCTGGAGAAAGTTTTGCAGTTAACTTTACTTTGGCAGTCCCCATAATTTAGTTTTTAATAAAGCCACAATCATTTCAGTGTGTGACAGGATTCAGTGTGTCTAAGTGCACACTATGGTGTGTGTGTGTGTGTATGCGTGTTTTCTGAGACTGGGGTTTGTGTGTTGTTATTGGACTGTTGTTCTCTTGAGTCTGGTTAGCGCTGAAGTTCGCGTGTGGGTATCGTCTTTCACATGTTCCACCCGAACCCTAGAGACAAGGACGCCCTTCTACCAGAAGCCTTTTCCAACCACAGGCCCGGGAACAGACAGAATAAAAGGAATCATGTTTCCCTGTCCTTAAATGCTGGGAGTCCTCTTTGATTCTGCCCAGATAATAGCTATTAGACTTCAGTTACACTTTGTAGAACAATTCGGTTTTCAAAAACTCATAAAAGTAAAGAACAAACTGGAATCCATCAGCCTCCCTGGAGAGGACAGCTGTGTGTGAAACGTTACCCTGCTAAAAACTCAACATATGTTGGGGTTTGGATGATGGTCTTCACTATGAGATGGTGGTGTTACGATTAAAGGAATACTTCGCATGCAAATGAAAACACTTTTACCTCAAATTTGATTGATTTTCTTCATCTCATAAAAGGAGAAATTCTAATTCATATTTTTTTTTTTTCTGTACAATGGAACTGTATATTGATAAGACACTGCCAAACTCTGAAAAAGACAAAAGTACCATAAAAATCTATAAATGTGTTCTCTTGTCTTATGTTACTTTGTGTGTAAAACAGACTGAAAATAATTATTGTAGGCACACCATTTTAGGAGGTTTAGAAAAAACAAACCACCGGGTTAAGAAAAAAAATATATTCTATAAAAATATATATTTTTAGAATAAGTCTTGCATCAAGCAGTTTAGCTTTTCAGGTGCATATTCTTGTTTTAAGAATAATTACGAATTAAGTTAGCTGAAAAAATGAACTCTCATTGGTTGTTTTACCTGTGGCACAGACAGTCTCTTCCTGTTTAAGTGAACGGTTAGAAATCACCACAAAGAGGACCAGACTTTATGCTGACAGTCAGATTTATTCTGTGCCAGCCTAAACAATGCCAGACGGAGACATCTGCTCTCTATTCTAGCAGTGTCAGTCCAAACAGATATACACCCGCATCCATCTTCACAGCATCGTTACTTTGTTCTCAAGGCATAATGGTGATCTTGAAGATAGAAATCTATTGCACATCCCTTTTTACTCCTGTAAATTATTTATACATTTAACAAATTAATAAATTGTAAGCTAATATATATATAAATAGCTTTGCTGTTACATGTCTTCCTATAATTTAAAGTGATTAAATGAATACAAGTTATTTTACTACACCTACAGTACACTTTGAGTAGCTAGATGGTGCCAATGAGCAATTCTGATATGAACTTCACTGAAATGAGAGAGACAGCAGAGCAATAGGAAAGATCTAGAAGTAGCACTGATACAGTATGTTGACATGGACAAGTCAAATATATAGTTAATGTACATTAAAAAAAGTATTAAAAATGACAGCATAATGCTGCAAATGAAGAATCAATTATTCCAGAGAGCCATGTAATAAATTTAACATAAATTATTTTGAGTTTTATTATGCTTGCCATTTAAATAGTTTAAATGATGTTTAGACCCCTTTAATAGAAAGCTACAAAAGTAGGGATGCAGGTGCAGCGGAGGTGGTTTGCACAGACCCCAAAGCATGGGCAGATGTGTTTACTAACCTGTGTTCAGATGAGCATCAGGACACTGTGTTTTTATACTACAGCCTGCGTCACTCCTGTACTGTTGTGTTTATGGCATCTCTCTCATGGTGTCTCTTTCTGTCTGTGTCTGGCTCAAGGACAGGAAGTGCATACCACTGTCCAGTCATTCAATGTCTATGGAAAATATATCTTACGGTCACATACAACACACACTTCCTGTTCACTCCATCCCACCTCCATCTGAATATACTCTCATTCTTTCATGTATAACAAAACCGCAAGCATTGTTACTCTTTCAACACCTTGAAATTGCAAGCAGACACCTGTATCCTGCGCGACAGGCGTCGTGATGTATGTCTCTTAACATCCTGAGCCTTCAGGGCTTTTACCATTGGGCTGATAATTGCTTTCCCATGGGATACAGAGTGGTCTTCTTCTACAGGAAGCATGAGGATGTATTCATTGCATTGCTTTAAGCTAGCAGGTTAATGGGCTTGTGAAACAGTATGCTATGTTAGCAGGTTACTCGGTTATTGGAATACTAAGCTAGCAGTTTAAATGGCAAGTGGTATGCAAATTAAGCTTGTCGGCTAACTGCTAGCTTGCAAGCTAACTGGTTAACAGAATGAGAAATGTTTTATCGGACCATTTTACATGATATTTGACATATTGCTTAAAATATTTTAAAACTGGTCATTTGTATTATATAGGTAGCTAAATAAGATCTAGCTGTATTTTTTTTCATTCATTTTTATTTTCTGCTTATGTATGCTACAGCTCCCCTTGTGGCAACACTGTTTTGAATTATGAATTGCATGAAATGTTTCTGAGTGCAACAACTGTGTTCATTTAATTTTGTTTATACACTTGCAGTTTAGAGACATAAACTGTGGTCCAATTTGCCTAATTGTACTATTCCCTAAAAATCTTTCTGTAAATAAAATTTACATACTTTTGAGTATGTAGCAGAAGATTAAGCGAGTTTTGGAATACAGTATAATACTTAGTCTAACAACACCTTTGGGGTGTTTTTTTACACAGACTTGGCAACGCTGTCCTTTTAGGCACATGTTGCATAAGTATGTGCATCCTATCATTGTATAAACTGGCCTATCATCCATCTTATCTCTGTTAACATCTATACACATTCCTCCAGAAGCATTTCTAGAAGGGCCCCCATCATATTTTGTTAGCCTGTTATGGATGTATAGATAGAATACTGTATAACTCTTTAAGAGTTGTTGCTTCATCACTGACAAACAATAGAAGACATCTGAACCCTGGTTAAAAAACAAAACAAAACAAAAACACAACATGAAATTCCAATGGATTTAGCTACAAATACCATTACAAACATTGCAGTCTATCAACTGTTAACCATTAAAATCACTACTAATGTTACTAATTTCCAGTAACGGGGTTGCCAGGTTTGCAGGTTTCCCGCAGAATTTAGCTATTTGTACTCTTTTGCAGTCAGTAATTCTTTTTAATGGGTGTACTGAAATATTATACCATATGATAAAACTGCTAGATCATAAGTTTTGCAAGGGAGCAGCATTTGATTTCCTCAATGAACGTTCAAGTTAAAATGTATAATAGTGTGTACCAGTTTTAGGTATGCGAGTGTCATATGTTGAGTTTTGATATTTGGATAGCATCTTTAGACTGGTTTTGTTATACAGACCTGGCAACCCTGTCCAGTAGTGTGTTTTGGGCCATATTCCATTAGGATTTAGTGGTCTAAACATGCCACTAATAGAAGGCAAAACATTATCAATAGAGACCCGCAGGGACCATTACACTTTCCATGATAACCAAATCAATTCCCGTTATAAACATACAATATTTTTTTTTTCTTCAGCTGAGAAGTTTCGTTTCCTACATAATAGTGGATTGTAGGTAAATCCACCTCATCCAGCAATCTTTTAGCTGTCCAACTCATAAAGTATACCATTTTAGTGTGAGAAACAGCTACAGATGATTCAGGTGCGAGTGAACTGTCCAAATAAAGCGAAAGCAATCACAAACCATAGACATTTGTGATGAGTACAAATGGAACACACAATTTACCATTCGCCTCGTACACTTGCAAGTTTGTAGTTTATTTTATTTTATTTTATTTTATTTTATTTTATTTTATTTTATTTTATTTTATTTTATTTTATTTTATTTTCATTCAGTTCCTCCAAACTGCAATGGGTTGTGGACAATATTTGCCATTAGAATATTTTCATAAATAGTAGACCATCCGGATACGTTTGCGATACTCATTTCGACATACTACGATTTAGGATTCACTATTAGAATACTATTTTTGACATACTGTGTAGTATGCAAATCACAATAGTACCCGGAAACAACCTAAAGAGAATATGCCCAAGAATGAAAGTGAGAGAGCAGGTTGGCCCAGATAGTGACACAAGCTTGTGTCTGTGTTTTCTCTCTGGACCAGAGAAGATGCATTGAATCTGTAAATGAAGCATGCTGCTCTTGGCGCCACCTGCCCTCTGAGTATGTGCATCTGTGTTTATGTGCATGTGTGAGTCAGAAAGAGAGAAAGACACAGACTCCTTTCAGCAGAGACCTCCGTTCCTGCTACCGATCAGACGAACTTCATCTGATGGGCTGACAGAGATGCTCGCTCCACGCATCAGCTCCCAAAAACAACAATGTGCTATCAGCCCTCATATACACTCCAACACGGACACACGTTAGCAATATGTGCCATACACAAACACTCGTTTCTGTTTATTTGATAGAAGCCTAGACAGGCAGAAATAGCTGTGTGTGATTTCACAACCCTCCTTATCACCGTCGTTCAGTATGTGGGCATTGTGTCTAGCAATGTGTGCTTTGACGGCAACATTCATCAATTACTCACACACGATATCCGTCCAAATGCAGCAGTGTGACGTTCTGATTACACTGTTAGATCTGTTAGCACAAGTGCTAATAGATAAGTGAGTGCTGGCATGAAGAGTCTGCTGGGCGCGTGGCACCAGTCACATCTTTCCTCTGAGGTCTCGGCTGCTGTGATGCAGATTAAAGCCACAGACGTTGACTGAGAAGTTTCTTCTCGCACAGGCGTGAATCAACAACTTCCTCTGTGATTAAGCACATCATGATCCTGCTTATGACGTCACAAAGAAGTTCATTTAAGGTATTGCTATAAGTGATATCATTAACTTCACCCAGCTATGTTCAGAATGACCCACTAGAATAATAATGATGCTGAAAATTCAGCTTTGCATTCCTGCGATTTGAGCCAAAAATAAATGCAACCTCGGTGAACATAAGAGACAGCTCACAATCCAAATCTCTATTGCTTTCTTCAGTGCAACATAATAGGAATTTATAATTATTTTTATGCAGTTTTCTATAAAAATGAAAGCGGCATTGTTCATTGTCAGTGGAAGGTTACTTACAGTACAGTTGCTTTATGACTTGTTGAAAATAAACAAGATCTGTGTCCAATTATAATAATCTGAACAGTGAAGTGATAATGAAGTGGTGCATTCTCAGCACCGAAGTCGTGTTATTATCTGAGAGTAAACAAAAATGACATGAATGATGTGTGATTCTGATTAATCATAACTTGTTTTTCACCCACAGATGTCTTCTTCTTTTTTTCATTAAGGAATGTATGTAATTTAATGTTCTTACAAAACACTTTAAGTGATAATTATAAAGCAGGGCTTATTTTTCCATCAATTTTGCAAGATCACAATTCACTATTTGTTTTTCTTTTATTGGCTGTGTTCAGAATAGTGTGCATAGCATGTACATTTTTGGGTTTTGCATGCAATACTACACAGATCTCATCCAACTTTTATCAAATAATTTGGTAAACTGTGTGTTTTACTGAAGGGAAGGGGTGTTCATAGGCCAAACACGATTGTTATGTTTATTAATATAAACAACTGAAATAAACAATTCTTCCGCCAAAATAGCATAGTTCATTAGCACAGCGGTAGGCTTTAACAGTTGCCAAGCATTTGAGCAACATGCTGCATTATTATAGAACGTGTTTACTGGCTATTTTACAGAGGCTTGGAACACTATACACATCCAATTAGATGTTAACAGAACTTTATGTTTTTATAAATGTGGATTATACAAAGCAAAAAGTGTGAAATAATGTATCCCAGAATGCAAAGCGCATGATTGGATGGATGGACTGTAAATAACAGTAGTCATGAATTTTATCATCTCATTCTCAATTTATGATTTTATTGAATTGGCAAAAAACAATTTTTTAACAAAATGTCATTAAAGGATGAGAATCGGACATGACTCAATAAGGTTGTGCGACAACAACTATAGTTCCACATACTTAAATAGGCAGTATGCTCTAGTATGCAGTAAGCAGAACATCAATTGCAGTAGTGTTCAATTCTGAACAGTCACCCGCGCCATTCACATCAGTTGTTGTTTTCACCTCTTCCCTCCACACCCTCAAAACTCACCTTTGTAGATTTCCAGATGGTCCCCTGTGGCCCTCTAGTGGCCCTCATATTAACTGCACATCTTGCCATATTCAGTTAATAACTGACTGACTGACTCGCTCAGTCTAAGTTCCAGTAACTTGATATTGCCCTTCGAAGGGAACTTTACAGGGGTTTCAACCAACTTGAGTGGGATTCCACATCACAGGAAGTAAACATGTTCAGTCTAAAAGGACACAGCAGAGGGAACAAGTATATATATACAGTACAGACCGAAAGTTTGGACACACCTTCTCATTCAAAGAGTTTTCTTTATCTTCATGACTATGAAAATTGTAGAGTCACACTGAAGGCATCAAGGGCTATTTGACCAAGAAGGAGAGTGATGGGGTGCTGCGCCAGATGACCTGGCCTCCACAGTCACCGGACCTGAACCCAATCGAGATGGTTTAGGGGTGAGCTGGACCGCAGACAGAAGGCAAAAGGGCCAACAAGTGCTAAGCCTCTCTCGGGAACTCCTTCAAGACTGTTGGAAGACCATTTCAGGTGACAACCTCTTGAAGCTCATCAAGAGAATGCCAAGAGTGTGCAAAGCAGTAATCAAAGCAAAAGGTGGCTACTTTGAAGAACCTAGAATATGACATATTTTCAGTTGTTTCACACTTTTTTGTTATGTATATAATTCCATATATAGTTCCACATGTGTTAATTCATAGTTTTGATGACTTCAGTGTGAATCTACAAATTTTCATAGTCATGAAAATAAAGAAAACTCTTTGAATGAGAAGGTGTGTCCAAACTTTTGGTCTGTACTGTATATAAATATAATTATTTGTGGAATGTAGCAATTTCTAAGTGAAAACTGGTTCAAAGTAAGTCCTGCTGTCTTCAGTGTAGGCTGCTGGCATGACAGAACAGATTACATCAGAAACAGTAGGTGAGCATTAAAATTCATGACCATTACATAATGACATATTACATTAAAATTCATGACCATCACATGTAGCAAATGAACGTTGTAAATGAACTAATATTTACATAACCCCACAATATTACTGATAAACACCATAATTACACAATAATTCAGCTCTGAGCATAAGAGGTGATCACACCAACCCCAAACTTTTTAATGGTAGTGTATTTGCCATCGTGTCATTCCAAATCTGCATGACTTTCTTCAGTGGAACACAATAGAACTAACTGTCAACTTCTACACATATCCACTGCTAAGTGTTAAGGAAGCCTCTGAATCAGAATGCTTTAGGCTCTGCACTGTTATTACTCACTGTGTCCCTTTGATTTGTTTGCTACTGAGACTCTATATTTGTTTAGCCACTCTTGAGTATTATTTGTGTATTATATAGTAGTATTCTCAAAATAAATGGTGCAGAACATGTCTTAATGAAAAATGCTGCTACAAAGCCCATCTAGAATTAAAAGATGTAGTGAAGGTGCGAGCACAATGCTGTAACACAAATCTTCCCAGGGCCAAAGACTCACTCAATGTCACACAACATTAGGACCAACCTGCTGGGATTCTAATGTCCCTTGTAGAATGTTTATGAACAGGACTGGTGTCAGTCTGATCATGCAAAAACACATTAGAGGAATAGTTCACCTCTGTTGTGCACATGAGTTTGTTTCTTCATTGGAACATTTGGAGAAATTTAGCATTACATCAATTGCTCACAAGTGGATCCTCTGCAGTTAATGGGTGCCATCAGATTGAAGGTTGAAAAAGATTATAACACATCAAAAGAATTCATCGTGTGAAGTGAAAACCTCTGGAATTATAAGAAACAAATCCATGAAGGTTTGTTTTAACTATTGCTTCTGGCTAAAATATGAGTCCTCTATCCATAATATTGCTTTCTTCAGAAGAAAAATCATCTTGTATGAATCAGGAGAGAAATATGAACAGATGAAGGACCATTTAAAAGCAAAAAAAAAAAAAAACATAAAATTATAATGAAATAAATTGATGGATTTTGATGTGAGAGAACTGGAGATTGACGTGTTCATCTGAGGAAGCGTTATTATGGATTATGGAGTTGTAATTTGGCCAAAAGTGTCTGTTTAAAGTAAAAAAAGTATTTATGAATTTTTTTCTTTTTCTGATAAACCCACTGCTCTTTGCTTCACAAAACATTAATTGATTGTCTGCAGTTGTGTGGGTTATTGTGATGTTTTTATCAGCTGTGTGGACTCTTTCTGACGGCACCCATTCACTACAGAGGATCCATTGCTGAGCTAGTGTTGTAAGCTACATTTCTCCAAAACAGTTCAGATGAAAAAACAAACTTATCTACATCTTGGATGGCCTGAAGGTTAATTTTCAGTAAATGTTCATGCAACGATTTCTTTAAAGAAAGCCACAGACTAGCACTTTTGCAAAAGCAACTTGTCTACGTTGACTGCATCTGAAATACAGCGTGACACATGCAGAAGCACAAGGACCATCATCACATTATATAAATAATCTTTTTCCTGCTTCCTAATTGAGTGACTAATATCAGTGAAATAGGTTTATATAACAAGCCCACATATTGTGAAAATGCAGTTAGCCTCTTCGCTCTGGCTCTGGCATGGATTCGTTTTGCATTGCTCTATCCCATCAGTCCTTCTCAGTCTAATCTACAGCTTGACATCATGTACTGGACCACCAACAGCTCGGCATGGACATAGATGAGTGCTGGTATAACAGATATCATGAAATGGAGCCATGCATTTATATATTCTCATCATTTTGAACATCTTGCCTTAATTTTATATGCACATCATGGCTTGTAGTAGAAAAAAAAGAAGAAAAAAAAGAAATGGATTCCTTCCATCCAAATTCAGCATGAGCTTAGACTTAAAATAGCACTTATCTGTTTAATACCTATAAAATGTTTTCCTTTTTATAAAATAAAGAGGTTAGTTAGATTGACGCCCAGGCCATTTATGATGTAGATGAGTTTATTTTTTCATCAGATCATCATTTGGAGAAATTTTTCATAACATCACTTGTTCACCAATGACTCCTATACAGTGAATGGTTTTGGCTCAAGATATTACTTTATGGTCATGGTCAAGTCAAGTCAAGTCAAGTCAAGTCAAGTCAAGTCACCTTAATGAATTCATGTATAAATGGTTTTTATCAGCTATTTAGACTCTCATTCTGATGGTACCCATTCACTGCAGAGATCAATTATTGAGCAACTGATGTAATGCTACATTTCTCCTAATCTGTTCTGATGAAAAACCAAACTCATCTGCATCTTGAATGGCCTTAGAGTGAGTAAATATTCAACCTTATATATATATTTGAATGAACTACTCCTCTAAAAAAAAGGTTCACCATGAACAAGCCAAATTATATTTTTAGAGTCATTATAAATGTTTGTTGAAAACGCTATGAAAGTTTTGAATACTAAGAATACATTATTAAGAGCTTGGCACAGAAAACTAGAACTATTTATACAATAATTTTCTTCATCCTGTACTGATGTATTTATTAATATGCTGACCAAGTTGTGCCAAGATGTTGCGTTTCTTTGCAAGAAATGGCACTGTGATATGTAAAAGGAAGCACTTAACAACTGTGTGTTCAGGGTCATACAGTCTTTCGAGAAAAACAACCTCAGGCTAGAATGAACCTCTGATGGAACATTTTCATATGATTAAAGTTAGAAGATGCTTCATTTGTGCTGGTTTTCTTTAGTAGGTGGGTTAATTTAAATCAAGCACATCACTTCCTCAGAGAGGGTCAGACTATTGTCCTTAAACTGTGATTTAAATTTGATGAAGAAGAAGAAAAATAGCTTTTATAAATATAGCTGTTCAATATAATTATGGGCTGGGGCAAAATCAGACTACACAGCATTGATTGGACAAACATTTGTACACACCCCTGAGTGCAAGATGAGTCATCATTTGTTTGTAGTTGCTTTTCCAGAAGAGGAAATATTTTAAAAGCAAACATTAAATAAATAAATATATACAATTCCGCATTTAGGAGTATGGTAGCACAAAAGGCCTTAATGCTTAGACTGTGTGATTTTGAAGCCTGAGTTGTGTTGTGTTGTGTTGCGGTGACAGATATGAACACATGTGGGCAGTGTGGTGCAGAAGCTGGGCTCTTGATGCTCTATCACATTCAGCACAAAGGCTCACCCGTTCATTTACTGAAGTCTGCCGGATCCCTGGTGCTGTGGATGAAGAAACTGACACATTGTCTGCTTGTAAACACTGAGTCAACGCTGCTGCTCAGATGAAACGGACAGCGGCATGTGTGCTGGGCAATGAATGAGTAATGAACACGAGTTATTACAAGTGTGCAATATAAGTGTAAGTGTACTGAATGTATTTAGTGTATGTATGTTGTAATAGTAATACTGATAGAGATAGTATTGGCAATGATAGTACTAGTTAATGAATGATTTTCATGAAGCCTGTAAAGCACACTACATTTTGCTTAGGAATGAAGGCTGTTAAGTATATGTTTAGTTTCTCGTGTGTGGAATAAATGCCTGAAAATATATACAGAACCACGAATGTGAAGTTCCCACAAGGATGTGTAAGACAATGTGTGGGTGTTACAGTAACAGGAGAGATGTGTGGGGTGAACGGCTGGTCAGAGCCTCTCAGTGGGAGTACCATGATCAGGACAGTGAAGAAGAGAAACAAGACTCAACACAGACACATGTTCTGTACCCATAAAAGCCCTTTAGAGCTATTTAGACTCGGTAGAAAAAACTGACATGGAAGAGACTTAAAGGAGCTAAATTGTTCATGCTCATTTGAAAATAATGTTGAAATAAACCCTATTAAAACCCAGATCAATATTGATAACAAAAGCAATCCTCAGTTTTTTTTAAATGTATTTGCTAAAGCATCCATGCCATTTAAGCTAGCTTCTATACAAGTTTCATGGGACTCGTACCCAAGCTCACAGCAAACATAGTGCTGTACCAGGTGAGCTACCAAGCAAGTTTACTACATCTGAAAAGCCATATTTAGAGCTGCAATCATCAACATATATTATTTTACAAACCATGCTCTATGGTAAATGTGTTCTGAATTCACAGGTCTTTAGTATCGCATAGGTCTTTATTAATTGATAATTTGGCACTGTAATCATAATTTGTGTAACTGGGAAATAGTTTAACAGCCACTAATGTTCATTTCGGCTGGAAACTGCAGTGAATTGAATGTAAAGAAGTTTTGCAAAAATATAGTTTGAGGCAATTACCAATAAGCCCAAGATTATAATATTTTTTGTCCCTGTGTTTATGAGATGTAATTTTTCATGATTTATTATTGGCCAAAACAATGTTTTTACACCTTTTCCATTTTTGCCTGTTAATGAATTGTCTTTGTCATAATTGTTTTAAAATTGTTAACCATTGCTCAAAGCCACTAATTAACCTATATCAGTATTTTTAAACAGTTTTTTTTTTCTGGTGTACCCCACAGCACTCATCAACACCAAAACTGAAAAGATAATTCACAAAATTATACTGAATTATTCATTGAGTATAGAGTTGCTTCCTCTGTCCAGTGTCTTTATGATAACTGTAGTATATTCATTAAATTAATCATTTTAAACATTTAATTTGTATGGGTTGCACAAAGTGCTCTCTGCTATTTTGGACCATTTTTTTCCCTCTCAGAAAACCTGCTCAAATCAATTTTGGAGGCTGTCAGTTTGGGTCATGCCTCAGCATTCAGTCAGGTTAAAGGTGGATGTCCTTCAAATGCTTGAACCATTTGGCCAGATATTTGCAGCTGTGTTTGAGGTGATGTTATTCTGAAGGACTCCCATTCGATATAGGTCTACACGTATCCTGACATTCTCCTGTGGAACTCAAGTGTAATCCGGATTTCGCTGTTCCCTTGCTGATTGCAAGACGTCTGTGTGCTGATGATCTTCCATTACAACAGTGAATGGCTGGATGCTTTGTTCAGTGTTCTTGTGCAGGGCAGTGATTTTCTCCTGTGTCATCTTATACTTTTCTTCTTGCATGCTTTTCTAATAGTGGATTTGTGAACTGTGAGTTATCCGTGCCTGCAAACCCTTAGCTGTATTTACTGCGATTTTGATAGTGACCTCTAGACACTTTTGCAGGAATAATAAGGGTAAATATACTGTAATTGTATATAATTGTAAATCAGTGTTTGGGAAGATACTTTGAAACTGCAGTCTGTCAAGCAATTAGCTATATTATTTAAAATACTACAGCTACAATCGAACAACACTTCAGAGAAAAAAAACTAACTAACTGATTATTATGAAATGTTATAGCTTCATCACCTACCGTACATGACTATATTAAACATGCTACACAGGGACTTCTGGGAAAACTGTGATGACTCATAACCAGTGTTTTTTTTTCTTCTTCTTTTTTTCTTTATTATGAATCGCACATATACGGTAGCAGCAGATTTGCTACAAAGAATAACAAATGTGCAAAATGCATTATGACAAAACAAGTCTGTAATATTTTGTTAAAGGTGATCTACTTGTATAATTTATAATGTATATACAAATAAATACAAGCTTGAATTAAATTACAAGTGTGTGCAGTTGTACTGAGACCATTGTGGATAATAATAATAATAATAATAATAATTATAATTATAATAATAAAATGAAGCATACCTTTTATTAATTTTCAATGAATTGACTAACATAGTAAATCCTATGTAAAGTGTTTATTTATAATTTTAACTGCAGAGTTATGACAATACTATATACTGTATTTCAGTAGAAATGACATTAAAGTATATTTAAAAAAAAACATTAAGTTGAATTAATTGCATTTAATATGAATTCAAACTATAATACATTTTCATGTAATTGCAATTAACATGCAATTAAATGTCCAAAAACATAATTAGTATAAATAAGTACTCTTTTAAAATGTTTGCTAGAGCGTAAGCCCTATTTCTTTTTCAAACTAGGAATATAGCTACAAAAGCAAATACTTGAAAAGATAACAAATTTAAATATGTTTTATAAAGGATGGCTTTGTGTGTGATAAATGTTGTCTGTGCTGTTAACCGAAAGCGCTCATTAAATACCAGGATTTTCAACTATGAGGATTTATATATAATGTATGTAAATTACTTGTAAATGCTAAAGCCACTGCACCATGCACCTACTGAAAATAATCACAAACTGTCATTGTGATTCAACACTAACGCACAACGGAAAAAGTTTACAGGAAATCATTTCGTATCACACAAATGTGTGTGTCAGTGGTGGAGCAGAACTGGATATGTCTATGCTTTTTATTATCTGCTCTCCAAATCTCTATTTTGCTAAAATAGCAGTAGGAAGCACCACGAGAATCAGATGAATACCTGCCATTCAGTCACATTAATTTGCACACGCAGTTACCGCTTCTGAAATTACTTTCAAGGCTGCAAAATCACTTTGTGGGCACAATTTAATCCATTTGCATTTATACTGCCCTGTATTTTGCACGTGTATAGAGGTACGGCCCAAATTACATATTCATTAACTCTCAAAAACTGACAATACACACTATTTTGCACATCGAACTATATAAATAGATATGAATCTATAGTACATCAGGGCCTTCACTTGTAAGGCCTCTTTCTGCTCAATGTAATGGAGAACATACAATGACTGGCCTCAGGGCAGAACCATGAAAAAAAAAAGAACACAACCCAAAATACTCTAAAACACATCCTCAGATAAACCTGACATACATGCTAAAACACAACGTGAAAAACCCTAAAAATGACTTTATTCATTTGACAGCATCTTTCATAGGCCTCTTAAATGGACGTCCCTGTGTGCAGCTTTTTATCTGCAAATCGAGCCTCTCAGACAAAAGACCGCAGTGCCAAAGTGAAACCCATTAGTTTCATTAATTTACTGCGCTCTACTCACCTCGTGCCTCTTCATATTGTGCTACATAACAGGATCTGCAATTGCACATTGAAGAGGAACTTTCTTTCATTCTCCGATTTTAAATAGATCTCTTGTTTATTCTCCATCAATCCGCAAAATATGTCCAAGCTTTCTTTCATGACACATTTAAACCCTCACAAATATGGGATCCTTTCGTCCAGACAAGCTGATCTAGCACATGCAACAGACTTATTTGGTGCAGCTCCATGTTGGGTGGGTGTGGTAGCCAGCTCATACTGTACCCCTAGTGACAGCTGAATGCATAAAAAAACTATTCCATTTATGTGGCCTCCTTTTGCATGATTTTAGGGCAGAGAAAGGCTGTTTTAAAGCACAAAAGAATTGCGATGCCTCATCTCCACAGTTCAGAGGAGCATGTAAGAGTGAATAGAGGCTGCTTGGCTGGTTCAGTCTCATCTTCTGTAGGTATGCCAAGGAGGTTAAATGTAGCGATTCTGTGAAATAGGACAACCCGCTGGCACTCGTATGAACAAATCAACTACAGGCTTTGGCGCTCCAAGAGTTATACTCATTTCCAGTGTTACAATGAGGAATATATTTGGATGCAAAGTAAACACCATCCTACTGTGTGTGTCAGACAATAAAAGTAGTTTAATATGTTATACATATCTTAAAGAGGAAAAAGTTAAAGATATGGATGGTTGTAATAACACAAGCCCTTTCTCTGGGGTGTTTATTTTGATGTATTATCGTGGAGAGAATGTCCTTCTCGGGTCACAACTCAAATTCCCCAAATTCCCTTTCGCAACTAACCGCTGATGAAAGAGTTCAGGAAAACCTTACATAGCAAATGATTGCTATTCTACTGCTGCTGCATTGTAATGATTTCAAATAAAACTGATTATTAGCTATTGCAAATTACCGCTTATAGGCCAAGTGTGCATATGGAAAAAACAAAAAATTGTACAATTATAAATGACTTGTGTATTGTGAAAATGAATGCACAAAATAGGTAAGGAAAAATGACCGGGCAACTGTTATTGAAACAGAAAGAGCTGACTTTTACACCAAATACACTATATCAAATTTATTATAATGGGTTTGCATTAATAAAAAAATTATATATTTTCAATTTACTTCAATTATTTGTAATAACTATTTTAAGGTTCTGTAACTGTTAATAAATGACGAATAAATAAAAAATAGTAAGAACACAATAGTATTATTATTGGTGATGCTGGTCTTTATTATTAAAAATATAACATATTTAAAAGACTACTTTATTTTCTACATTCATGTGGAGATTTATTGTAAAGATATATGACTAAAAATGTTAATGTTAGGTGTATTAATTAATTCATTTAATGGACAGTCCTACATTTTTTTTTTTATTATATTATGCAGTGAAAAAATGTGGGCGTAGATTATTATTATTTTTTATTCACAAATAATTAAAAAGAAACATCAAATATCACATTGAATTAAACATGAAATTCATAATAAACAGTGTGAATGATGTTTTTGCCAAGTGAGATTTGAAGGGCTTCTAAAACTGTGAAACAGACTGACATATATTATAGAGGGTTATATTCCCTGTCTGCTATCTTTTACACCACAGCTCGGGATAATAGCTACTGAAAGGTTTAGCACTGTGAATTGTTTTTGTGTTGCCAGCAGCCAATAGCATTGACAAAATGTAAATGATACGGCTCTTGAGTAATTCATCAATTACAGTACATTTAAAGTTCAGGTAACTGTTTCAAAACAACCTGGCTGCTTATATCATCCCCTGATTTCCCTTACTCTAAATTAGAAACTCTTAAAAGGAGTGATGTCACTCCTGAGGGTTCTGAGGGTGCATACATTTTCAGCAGATTTTCATTTTTGGGTGAACTAAATGCTACAGTATATACAGTACCTTAAAATAGTCCTAATTGTAAATGGTTTAACATTGCATTATATCTTAATTTAAAATACTGTAAAATTGTTTTGTAAAAATTACATACATTTATGGTGAACAGTAAAAGCACATTCCCGGTCAAGTAAAATGCTGTAATTTCATTACCATTAACGAAACAGTTTGTGGAGGTAACACATCTGAAATTTAGTTTGTACAGTGAGTGTGTGATTTCTGACCCACCTAAGACACAAAACGACCATTGTTTGGTTTTAGTAATTTTTTATTAATATGTGCTGATACAGGGTCGTACTGACCTGCAATGACGCAAACGCTTACATAAAACCATCCCCTTTGGCCCGAACAGCTGTCAAAGCAATGACGGTGAGAAATAAAACACATATCATTCTTCAATAAAAACAGTTAATCACATTAACCCTCCTTTTACACGGGACTCAAGCATCATAATTTAATCAAATAAAACAATGAGTTAAGCTAAAAAAAAAATTTACAAGATACATAACCTCAATGATACAATCATCACCCTGGCCTTTGTTGAATACTACTTGTTTCTCCCATGTTTGATTTTCACCTTATTCAATGTCTAATACTGCGCGATCACACAATGATGTACTTTTATGATAGTCCAACTCAAGAAGGCCTAATACATTCTAGGGTGATTCTGACCATGCCTCCTTTCTCAAAACCCAATAAACCCAATGAACACAATGCTGAACTGAATCACTGGATGTTTCTTAAAGAAACTTGCTTGTATGATAATGCGGTGATTCTTCTAGAAGCCAGGTTTACACCCACCCGTCTGCTGAACGCTGGCCGACGCGGCCCCTCTGGGTCAAACATAGTTAATATGCAAACATACAGTCAAAGGCATGCCTAAAAGAAGCTATGAAGCAAACCACAGCTTACTTCAGATTGGTCCAACTGAAACATGTAAAAATGCCCTTCTGTACAGAGTACAAGAAACAACACAGCTCAGGCATGACTCACATGTTAGTGTTTTGTGATCAGTGTTGGAACACTGTTTTGGGAGTCTGTATTACCCAGAGCTCTGTGTTCTGGTGCAACCCTGCCATTGTTAAAGACTGACAGACAGCTGGTTAACAGTTGACAACATGAACCTCCCCCACTGGGCTCATGTCACAGTCTAACATATTCTTAGAACTACGTTACATGAGCTGTTTTTAGCACAGACACACGCAGAGAACAAATAATACTACATTATTAGTGTGCAGGTATTGGTTTAACAGCTCTGTGCCAGTTCTTTCTCCATTCATGACAGTTACCCCTTTTCCACTGACACAGTGCTGGGCTGATACCCCAATCTGGCCCAATCCACACATCTCCTGAGAAAAAAAAGCTGGTTCAGGGCTCCTCAACCGCTGATACTGCCATAAATACTGAAATGTCACACTTAACAGCCTATAATAATTGTAATTTTGCTGTCAAATTGAATTAAATGATTTTAATAAAACCTAAAGTTCCAAGTTTGTTGTAAAATGCTGATACTCTTGCACTCAGATTATTGCATTGAAATTAACTATATTGTTTAGCTTAAGAAATGTTTGAAATTGTCTGAACTAATTATTATACATTTGTATCTTCAATCATATTGCTGTTGCTATCATTTTCCACAATAATCACTCAACCCTATCCTTTACGTTAATTTTACCATAGTTAAAGGCGCTTTGAGTGCTTAGAAAAGCGCTACATAAATGTAAGGAATTATTATTATTATTAAAAATTAAGTTTTAGACACTGTTCTTCATGCCGTACATGGTCTCTTGTGGCTTATTGCTTTAATTTACAAATTGTTGTGTGTATGAAATGATTAATTTTGCTATAAATTTAATATTATGAAATAAATACTTAATAGATTTCAAATATTTTAAATGACTTCCTTTACATCATAGCCAGCTCAGGATACAGATTTATGGATGGTAAAATACCAACGCTATCTCACGACCAATTCGTACGTATTTTACGAGGTGGCTTATTCATACGAGTTTGTACAACCTCACTCGTACGATTTTATACGATTTGTCTAAACCCAAGTGACGGTTAGGTTTAGGGGCGGGGTTAGGTGTAGGTCATTCGTACAAATTCATATGAATTGTGCAACTCGTAAAATACATACGATTTGGCAATAATCATATGAACTTGTATGAGTGTAGTCGTACGAATTCGTATGAATAAGCCACCTTGTAAAATATGTACGAATTGCCGTGAGATCGGGTTGAAAATACACTCTCAAAATGAGTAAATGTTTGGTCACTTTAAAAAAACAATTCCACCAATTCCCTGCATTTCTATGATTAATCAAGATGGGGTCCATGATAAAATAATCTACCATCCAAAAAGATCGATTATCCAACGTCAATAGGATAGTGATGCACAAAGTACCCTTCACACAGAAGTCACTTTCAAAGTATGCACTATTCTGTTGTTCAACACTGTAAATGCATGTGCAAAATTCCTATTGAAATGATTGGATTTTGTCTGTGAAACCACACCTTAAAAGACACAGAAGCACTCTTTGTTTGTAGACAGGTTATGTATTAACATACTCTTCATCGTTCAGCTCTCAAGTCAGTGTAAATGTGGGCCGGTTGTAAAAGACATTCAAACATGATTTTAACACAAGCACCATTTCGATGGAAAAGGGTGTAAGTAAGATCTGTCAGGATGGTCCCTTGTTCGGTGGCTGTGGGGGTGTTAAAATGCTTCTGTGTTACAGGAAGGTGTTGATCGCTCAGTGACTGAGGGATTCCAATAAAACATGTCATTTAACTCCAGGGGCTCGCTTTGCCTGTCAGACGTTGTGTGGCCGAGCAGGTGGGTTGCTTTGCCCAGGGCTGATAGTTCATGTTGTTTTGACAGCAGTGAATGACTTGTTCATATCTCTCTCTCCCTTTATGTTATATCTATCCTACTATCTGGACATCAAGTCAACATGTGGCTCTAAAAGCGAAGCTCCTGTGCTACAGTGGGGGATTGCTCATGATCAGAGGTCACGACTCAGGCTCTCTGGTGCCAAACCCCAGCTGAGGACTGGGTTGACAGCAAGGTGACAGACTGTCGGAATCACAGGTGCAGGCCAGTGCGATGGAACCTATGTGGATAGGGACAAGAGACAGGTGTCTGGAAAGAGGACCTTTCATAGTTCCACTCGGTCTCATAGGCCCGTACAGAATATGCCCTTATGGAAAACTCAAGATTTCTGCAGAATTAGAACACGCGTCAATCACAAAGTTGAAGACATCTCCAGTCCCTTGAGTTCCATTATTAAAGACCCCATGACATATAAATGACAGTTTTGAGATGTTTTGTCCTCTTCAAGTGGTTTTGTACTACTAAAAATTTTACTTTTAGAAGATACACATTTAAAAGTATTGAGAAAACCAACCAAATATACTGATGACTCATCTTGCACCTGTGGAAATACACATTTTTATCCAATCAAAGAACAGGGATACCCAAACCTGTTTCTGGAGATCTACCTTCAGTTCTAACCCTGATCCAACACACCTGAACCAGCTAATTTAGATCTTCAGGAACACTTGATAATAACAGACAGGTGTGTTGGCGCAGGTTTGGAACGTATGCTTTCCTTCACATGCTATCGGAATTATTTTTCCGATATATTTTAGTTTCCTAATCGGAAATTGGACATGAGCACATCTTAAGTTGTATTTTCTATATGGAAACTAAGAGTTTTCAAGTTGGGCAGTTCTTAAACTTTAAACATGTTGGAGGGGACAACCATTGCTGCTGTCTATGATATTCTCAAAACTACATAATTTTGTCTAGTCGCTAAAGTAGTGTATTTATAGGCTATATATGAAATATCATTTGAAGCATATTGTATGTCCCATTATAAACAGTGAAATAAGCATGTATTCAAGTGAAATTCCAGAATTGTCAGAACTATCTAGCGTGGTGAATGTTTATATGATTGTCAACCAATGGGATTGCTACATTTTATTCTTTCTGACAACAAAGCACTTGAATGGGACAAGCTCCTAATCACAACTGTGGAAAATAGGACATTTCTGACAGCATGTGAAGGCAGCATTAACTCTGCAGTCTGATCTAGAATTTGAATGCTCTTCTCTTTAATTCTATCTGTCATCATAGTTGACTAAAGGCTATTGGTTATATAAAAATGGCGGTTATATCCAGACAGAACTTCTTTTGTCAAAAGAAAATTCAAAATAGGAAAGAAATCTGTATTCGTCAAGCGATTTCAGGGGTTCTTTTCATATTTTGGAAAATTTTATTCAGCTACCAATAAAAGTGTAGCACTCTGAGCTCAACCGAACACATTTTATCATGTTTGAACTCATTCCGCATAAAAATGGGGAAAAAAGCTGGCATATTCCGTCTGGGCCTAGTCATCCGGTGTCTACTCATGCACTCTTTGCCTCTCCATTTGAATGTGAAGACATGAAAACGAGGCCGATATGGAGAGCGGATCAGGGTGACTCTTTCATATCTAAAGCACAGTGAACACAAGTGCTCTCAAAGAGCGAGAGGGGGAAAAGACAAAGGGAGAAACCCAGAGAGCGGAAGCATGGTGGGTTGACTCCGCTAGATTATAGCTCTTAGTATTATTATGATAATCAGGGGTTGTATGGGGATTTTGGAGGTGGTAGCAGTCCCTCGGAGCAGGCTTTAGTCTAGCAGTTTACTACCTCGCATAATCACTGTCATTATCACCATATTCAACACTGTGCTATATTATCCCTTCAGTCCCATGTAAACAAAGCCTTTGACTAACATAAATCTTCCCACATTAATGCTCAGCAAGGAAAGCCATGTAAAAACATTTTGGTGAGCTAAGAACGGTATAGGAGGGGGGATGTGGAAGAAGGGTAGATGGGAAATAAAAACCAGCAAGGGCACAAAAAGGAGAGATGCACAAAACATGACGCACATTGGACGTCTCCAGGGATGGAGGGAGAGAGGTAAACAGCCTCTCCCGCGGGCCGGTACAGAAGGGTATAAGGGGGTAAAACAGCAGCGATGTGGTGCCAGGTGAGCAGATCTCCTTAGAGGGCATCCTAAGCTCTAAGAGCAAGTACACAATGGTTTATGACAATACATTCAAACGGTCAAACCTGCTGACCAGTTGAAGCTGGTCCTACTCATCAACATGAAACATTTTTGCAAGAAAGCAAGTAAAAAAAAAAAATGTTCAGGTCATTGCTTTAAAGAAAAGCTGATCATACATGCCTCGGGCTAAATATAGAACCGGGTGTACTAACCACAGCACACCGGTGAACATACTGACCCTGTGTCAATCAGTACAAGTTACCATGCAATGGATTGCACACACGTCCCCTTAGAAGACTTACAGGAGTGAGAGACAGAGAAAGAGAGAGGCCAGATGGTGCTTGGATTGAATGATAGGATGTTGATTCAGGATGCACAATGTTCTCCACATTTGACAGTGGGTGCAGCAGACCTTCTCTAAACCAACTGCAGACTTGTGTAGTTTTGACATCACCTCTTCCTCTTACATTAATCATGGATACTCACCCCTGCTCCCTTTCTCTTTCTCTATAAGGCTATGTTCGGAAAGGCATACTAGCTTATCACTTACTGCATTTTATAAAGTGTATTAAAAAAATAAAATAAAAATAGTGAACAGATGTTTCACAATAAACATTTCAAACATTCTTCACTGACCTCATCATGTTAGATCATTCAGCGAATAATATTTTACAAACACTGGAAACAAAACCGTTTTTTGTCAAATAAATCATCTTTGTTTTTGGCAGTCCAATCCAACTAGAAAATTAAAGATTACAGACAATATTTTCGGTTCATCCATCACATTGGAAATGAAAGGTAAATTAAACCACTAGGGACAAAATAATTTATATTGGCAGAATTCTGTTTAATAGCATTCTACTCTTAATATTTCTTATTATGTCAGAGATATTAAGAGGGCTTTGCCATTCCGAATTCAGCTTACTGTATGTTGTGAACCACTCATTCTGGCAAAATTTACTAGGTAATTTGGGAGGAAACGTGCATACTGTGCAAAGAATACATCATATATACTGCAGCCAGAGTAGTATGCTAGTATGCTTTTCGAAATATAGCACACTCTCGTCATCCTCACATATGCTTTGTACACAGAATGAAAACCACACTGAATAAATGAATATGTGCATAAATAATCAAAACAGAAAAAATAAATATTAATAAATAAAACATCAGACATGAAAGACTTGAAGATTGAGTAGACTCCAGAGGGGCGGAGCACTCATGAATACCTCTCTTTTGTTCAATAGGCTATGCAGCTCATTTTCATATGGGGATTCTAAACCACAGAGGCCGTGTCCCATTGGTCAGATGTTCCTGTCAATGAATGCTAAAACTGTTTTGTTTTGAATTTTTGTTCTAAACTTCAGTTTCCATTATACCCGACTGGAAAAAAAAAAGCAACATTTAAAATACCTTTAACAAAGTCTTTTAGATGGAAGCTTATACTGAGCTCTTATATAGATATAGATTTACTCTGCTTCCTGTTCTTCTAATGCGGGTCCATCTAACCCAGTAAAAATAGCCTCTGAGATACACACTCGCACACTTACATACTCTGGTTTGCAAGCATCCAAATGTTCACGTTCAGACATACACATACAAATTGTAAATCAACTGTCACACCAGATTGAGAAACAACAGCTGATATTGGTATGTAAAAACAGTCAAATACAATCTAGGGTTTGCGACTGAAACTTTTCCGAATGTGCCCCCCAATTTTTTTTTTCCTCCTAAATATCTTATATTCTATTCATCTAGTCTTCTGATATCTATTACATCTTCCAGATACAATATAACCAACACTACATTATGGCTATTGTCAATCAACCCACAATGCACCAGTGCGCCCCTGAGGCACAGTGTATTCAACTTCCATTCATGTCAAGCGATTCCTGTCTGGGAATGTTGAAGGTCAAACATTACCAACAATGTAATGGGTTATATTACATAAAAATTGTGCCAGGATTTATCTAGTTTGTATGTAAAATCCCTCTCTTTCTGTCTCTGTCTTTCTCTCTCGCTGTCTCTTGGCAGACAATTAGATTTCCTGGCACCGTTGTGCTCCAGGGCAGGACCAAACGAGGGCCTGAGAGAGCGAAAGAAAGAGAGAGGGAGAGACTGGCGTGGTGTTTAGGTCACAAACTTCAAAACATTTTTATTTTCGATTTTTGTTGCAGTACAAGAACTGTTTTTCATAGTATTTGATATTTTTGTTGCTTTTGTTCTTCTATGTACAGGAGATGAGTAGAGTAAGACTTGCTTTTGATTTTGTGTGGTTCGTATGTACAGAGGTCGGACTCGAAGAATGGCTGGAGCGGTAGCAAAAAAAATTCTTCTAGCCATAATAACACAGGTGACACAACACGTCCACCTACAACATCCATCAGTGATTCGGAGAGCAGTTTCAGTCCTTAATCCACCCCCCATCTGTGGATCAGAGACGAAACCCTACAGAGTTTCAATTCATGAGAGGTCCCATGACCGAGAGGCTTCAAACGACCCCGCTGATGATGGGTTGTGTCCTAACGTTTCCCCCTCGTTCCCAGCCTCTGTGGTTGTTCTATACAGAAGAGTCATTTCAGAGAGAGAAATAAAGGCAACTCCACTGAGGCAGCTTCTCGCTGCCTGTGTCTAAACAATAGTCCTTGTTTTCCTTTTTCATGAGAATATGTTCACACTCTTGATGTTCAGTAACAAGCACTTCTGTGAGTGTGTGCATGTGTGTGAACGTGTGTGTAGATTCCAGTTTGTGTCCTGGCTCAAAAACAGTTATTTTTGGCAACACTGAAGAGCTTTCAGAGAGATTTTTGTAACTTGCAATATAATGGCATAACCCCGTTTCCTCGCGTAACAGCTCTCATCAAATAATGATGGAGAAAGACAGCGAAAGGAAAGCGAAGGTAAGGAGTTATGCAAAAGTAACATTTTAAAGATAGGACTTGAAATGAAACACAGAAATAGAAGCCCGGTGTGAAGTTTGATGATATTTTTGGAGCAGAGTGAGCTGAAGGCAAAGACGTCCATTGAGAGAAGGCAGATAGTTGGATAGCTGCTCTTTCTCTATTTGTGTGCGCGAGGAGGGAGGAGAAAATGATGCTGATGAGAGAGCAGAGTGGTTACACAGCACTTCAGAGAGCCTGCTGCCATGGAGACAAACCTCTCTGTCACTCTCCTTGTTTAGGCTTTCCTTACCTCTTACTTCAAAACAAATGAAAGAGCAAAAAGGCAACCAGACATAAGGAGGGCGTCAGAGACAGGAGAGGAGTCCATCATCGCCATTGGCACATTGTATCAGATCCTGTGACGCTCTTCCTCCTCCACCTCTTTCTCGTGGTCACAGGCTTGTAACCAGCTGCATCTGTCCATCTCCCTCGCTGTGAGGGGGCTCAGGGGCAGGGTGGGCTTCAGTGCTCGGTCTCCTAGGCGGAGCCTGGTAGAAGGTCTGCATGGGGGCTCCGCGGGAGCCTATGGCTGGCCGACCCGAGCTGTAGTACAGCTCCTCCGGAGGCTGAGCCGAGCGTGGAACCACTTCTAGTGGCTCTGGGCTGCTGTCGGGGTAAGGTGGATCTCGCAGGTTGGTGATGCTGGTGTAGAGGGAGTCCCGTGCAGGCGAATCTGGGGCTCCATTGTGACCCTGACCTGCTGCGCTTTGGCCGCTGTGACCGCTGTGGCCCAAACTCTCGGTCAGGTCGGCAGTGTAGCTTTCAGACTCGTCGGGGTCACTCTGGTAGAGCACAGACTGGGCACGCTGCAGGAGCAGGGGCTCCTCCAGAGCCTTGTACAGCAGTTCCACGTCTTGCGGCGTGCGCTGACGTGATTCTCTTGAATGAAAGTCTTCGTCGTCCTCAATGCCTATTGCTGGCTCTGCCCCGCTTCCGCCCCGCCCCATTCCCATGTGCCCATGTCCTCTGACCAGGCTGCCACATGTTCTGTCAGTGCCCCCAGACCCTCCACCGCCTCGTAGATTATTGTGCACAAGTTCCGATATGATCATCTTCTCGAACGCTGCTGCGTCCGAGAGGTTTCTTCGTATGCCACCAAGAGTTTCTGAACCACGGGGGTTGAGCAGGGGAGGGGGGCTATCTCCACCTCCGCCTCCCAGGAAATCACAGCTGCCCCCGGGAGCTCCCGAACCCCCGACACTACGCAGAGAATAGCTGTTGTTGAAGTTCCCATTCAGAGGTAGCGTCTCCATGCCTCCGTGATCTCGGTTCTTAGACAGTGTGCTCTCTGTTGAGAGAGCAAATGAGAGGTGGTAAGCAAATTAAAAAGGAGGAGGGAAAAGTGAGCACTTCATTACCTATTTTAATCAAGAAGGGGATTCACAGCAACAGAATCCGGGATTAAATCAATAATGGGGAACGCAAAAGATTAATAGGCTTACGGACAGAGGCAAGTTATTACCAGGGAAGTAAATTGTGTACATAGAAGCACAGGCTTCACTGCATGCATAAAGAGGTTATCATTCTGCAAAATTAGCCTGTAAAACACTGAAAATAGCCATAAGCCTGAAAGTGGAAAGAGTCTTACTTGGGTCACGGAAAGTTCCTGTGGATCCATGGTGAGGCCATGTGAGGGCAAAGTGAGACAAGAGAAAGACAACAACAGTGATCAATGATATGTTTCTACCTTGGGCTTTACTTAAAACCACTTTTTTCCTTTTTTTTTCTTGAACATCGGCATAAACAAATGTCACATTTAGGAACTCTATTGTTTAAAAAAATGTAATAGCCATAAAAAGACAACACTGGACATCAATGGAGAGAGAGAGAGAAAAAAATTCCACATAGCTGTGCCTCACTTAGTAGTTTAGGGGGACAACTTCCTCTACAATAACGCTCTGATTTCAAAATGTTGTTAGCTATTCTATAAGCTATAATCAAACGTAGTTAACTACAATGAATTACTTAAAGCGACAGTTCACCCAAAATTGACTATTCTATTATGATTTACTCTCACTCTTGTTGTTCCAAACCTGTCTGCCATTTAAAACAAAAAGTGACTTGAAATAGTCATAAAGGTTTGGAATAACATGAGAGTTTCATTTTCTTGAGTGGATATTTCTATAATATTTCTGTAAACAAAATAAAACTATCAAATTAAATAATTTATAATTTAATCAGTATTATTTTGTGGGGGAATTGAATGAATATCTCAGTTTGGGTAAATTTATACTAAATACAACTTTTTTTTATTGTAATATATTTTCTTAGAATTTACTTTTTTAGACTTTACTAGAATACATGCGAAAGAGACAGAGAGAGAGAGGACAATTTATGCGAGGATTTTACTATTTCCTCAGCTTTCCCCCTGAGGTTTACATTAAAAACTGCGACGTCTACTCACTAGATAAAGTTTGAAAATAGCGGAACTACTATCATATAGTTTTGAGTCAGTGTCTGATTCTGTGAACTGAGGAGTTTCAGATCAGTATCTCACTCTTTTAGTCTTGGGAGTTGGGATCTTCATTCTTTGGTTTGGGAAGTTTAGAAACAGAGCTTTATTGTTTTGCTTTGGCACGATCATTATTCGGCGAGACGTTATTCACACTTCAGTCTCATAAAGTCAAGACAATGTTTATTTCCCACGCCCCTTCACACGCCAGAGATGTTTTGATATTCTTTTAACTCGTCGGCGTGTATTGAACACAGGAGATGCATGTGGCGGTGCAGACCAAGGCGTGCAGGGGTTTAAATATTAATGCCCAGTATGATTTTAATCAACGCTCCTCTGTGCAAAGAGATAGTAATTAGACATTCTAATGAGGCCCTCCTCCTACTTCCTCTCCATAAGCATTCTAAAAATGTCCTCTCAGCCAAGCAGAGCCGAGCGGCACACCGTCAGCCTGACACATTACACAGAGAGGGAACGTTTAAAATATTCAACAGAGACGCTGTCTTAAATTTCACCCCACTGACATGGGAACCGCAGCTATCTCTCTCTCTCGCTGCCTCTCAATAGGCACACGAAGGCGAACGGTACGGCAAGAGAGCGAAGCCTGGGCTATATGTGTGTGCGTCACAGACACAGCCATGCCGATACTCTGTGTCAAATCTTTAGGGAACGCTCCGCTGTCAGTCGCTCAACTTCAGCCCTAGCTTTAATCGATGCTCTGTTCTGTCTTTCCAGCAGGAAGAATTTTGAAACGCTGGCCAGATGGCCAGCCCCTGTCCACCCCTCTGAATCACACTGTCAGACCGACAGGGTGTAAACTCACACACATAGACCTACACACACATAGCATATGCACTAGAGTGCACAGATCGTAGCATAATGATAATAATAATAAAAAAAGAAGAAAAAACATTCCAGCGGAATCTTTTATCACTCAGAGGATGCTCATTCATAGCTAAGAAGTTAAGAAGAAAAGTTTCTTTTGCATGTCAACTTTGTCTCAGGCTCATTGCATTTTGGCAAGTTTGAGCACAGCTTGATATTCAAACCGTTCTGAAACTCTACGTGGTAAACAAATGAGATAATAAAGCAATCTCATTTGTGATTTTGCTTTCCAATACAAGATAACTTACCAGTAGAGTTGAAGACCCCAGGCGAGGGAGGGGTAAACGTCTCAGCTAGCAGTGTGTTGTAGGGTGAACTTCCTGTACGGGTTTGCAGCACGGGGTTGGTCAGAAGATGGTTCCCCATTGTACCTAAAAAGGAAAAAGAAAATTCTTCACATAAACGTCATATCATTTTGTATCTCTGACTTTCAAAATCCTAGACTATACATGTTATTTAAACAGCAAGGAACTAAAGGCCATGTTACATGTATTCTGTGAATATACATACAGCTATAAAGTGTTTTTAGACCAACACTATCTCATGGAATTTTTTTACTATTTTACATTTTCGCAATGATTACCTTTGTAGCTAATTTGTATTAATTGTAATGTATTCTTGGTCACACTTTTTAATTTGGGGACCAATTCACACTATTAACTATCCATTAACTAGGAGTGTTACCTCAATAAACTCCTATTTTGCTGCTTATTAATAGTTAGTGAGGTTGTTTTTAAGTTTAGGTATGGAATAGAATTAAGGAATCGAAAATATGGTAATGCAGAATCATGCATTAATAAGCTCTACTTAACAGCCAGTATGCCAGTATAAGAATAAGTCTTTAAAATAAAGCATTACCATATTATTACAATCTAAATTGTACAGTTTCATATGATCTGCAAATGCCCCAGTGAACCCATGCCCATTTTCTTTTCTAAAAATTGGAATGTTAGTAAAAAAAAAAAAAAGAAATTGTTCAGAAAAGTGGCATACCTCTGCTAGTAACTTGTAAAGTAAGATTAATTGTCCGGTTTACAGTGATTCAGATCAAGCCTGCAACTATATGGTGTATTTGGTAACACTTTAATAAAGGGACCAATTCTCAGTATTAATCAGTCTATTATTAACATATTGGCTGTTTATTAGTACTTTATAAAGCATTCAGCATGAGCATATTCTACATCCCTAATCCTACCCAATACCTAAACTTAACAACTGCCTTACTATCTATTAATAAGCAGCAAATTAGGAGTTTATTGATGTAAAAGTCATAGTTACTGATTTGTTAGTAGTGAGAATTGGACCTTAAAATAAAGTGTGACAGTGCATTTTACCGTGGTTGAAACGTTATTGACCACGAGCTTCGAGGAACTATCAGTTTTAAGAGGAATAATACATCATATGAACATGGACTGGCTATTTGCACTTCACAATAAGGTTAAGCAGAATCTACTCTACAGTGTGTTTATTGTGTTTGACATTTCACAGGAAAAAAAATACAAATAAAAAATCCCTAATGTCGTTGTGTGATATCGTAATGGCTGATTTGATGAAGTGTTTATTTGCAGCAAAGCTAAAATGTATTTGAAGAGTAGTCGTGGAGCGTAATTCCATGCCTCACTGTCAGATGGAGTCATTGGGAGGGAAATGGTAATATTTGCTATTATGTAGTTCCACAGAGCAGCCACTGAAATGTGGGTTCATTTCCCAGTGAAATGTGAACGCTTGCAGTAGACAAATGTGACTCAGAGAAATGGAACATTCAGTATGGCCCATAATGCAGGCGCAGAGCTGCAGCCCGGGGCTTTCAGACAGAAATGCCATGAAATTAAAAAGAGGCCAGTATGACATTGAGTGGACTGAGGCAAAGTGCAACCTTGCGCTCTCGTGCTATCATCTATCAGAGAGGACCGCCTCAAGAATTAATTTAAGACATGCGCTTGCTCACGCTCGCCACACATACTACACACATTTCTTACCTCTTGCAGGAATGTTCCAAGTTTAATAAAAGTAAAGCTGTGCCAGCAGCATTTGTGGCATAAAATTGATTATCACAGAAAATAATTCCAGCTCATTCCTCATTACAGTCAGACACTATGTAGTAAACACACTGTTAAGCGAACCAACAAGAATTAAACATGAGACTAGTGTGACCTATTCAATCTGTCAAGATTGTTGTCATGACCATGTAAAGACGCTAAAGCCCCACAGTGCCGTTTAAGCTAAATAAAAGATGAACAAAACATCATTTGACACAAGTAAACCTGTTGAGTTTGTGTAATATGGAATACGAAAACCAGATCTGTCGAGAACTGTTTTACATGATGCAAACCCGCCCACAGAAATTATGTCAGTAGCGCATAACAAAATGTTAATCCTCCTAGAAAAGTAGTACCTCCTGAATAAGAAAGATTTCAATGAACGAATAATGCAAGTGTCTTATAGGAATGGTTCACACAAAAGCGAAAACCTGCTGACAATATACCCAAGACGTAAATTAGTTTGGAGAGAGATATGGAAAAATGTAACATTATATCACTTGCTCACGAATGAATCCTTTGCAGTAAATGGGTGCCGTCAAAATGTGAGATCAAACAGCTGATAAAAGCATCACAGTAATCTTGAAGCAATCCACTCATCTCCAGTCCATAAACTATTGTCATGTTAAGTGAAAAGCTGCATGTTTTTATACACTGTATAAATTTTTTTCCAAAGTTGTAAATAAAACTAAGAAAATTATCAGAGTACAATTTCAGTCTTTCTAATTCAAAATTTTACTTTGAATTAATTGTTTTACCTGACATTTCTTGGTAATTGTGAAAATTACAAGCAATTTCAGAGCAAAATGTATTTATTTATTTTTTTTTACAGTTAAAGAAACAAATATTTAAAGTGTCACTTCTAGCCAAATTACTATTCCACAATTCATGAAAAAGATTCTTCCATTAAAAAAAGTCACAAAAAGATAGTGAATCTCCTGTTGTCCTCTCAAATCAAAATCTACAAACATATTTGTTCTGAATTGTTTTTGCTTGTGCATATTTCTCTCCTGATTCAGATGACAACATTTTCACTGGAGAAAGCAATATTTTGGATAGAGTTGTATTCTTAGCCAGAAGCAATGGTTTGAAGTCAAAAATGTTTTAATGGGGAATTCATTTATTACAAACATGCAATTGATGGACTGGAGTCATGTGGATTACTTTTGGATTATTTCAGTTTTGGACTCTGACGGCACCCATTCACTGCAGAGGATCCACTGGAAAATTTCTCCAAATCCGTTATGATGAGGAAAAACAACAACAACAAACGTATCTACATCTCGGATGGCCTAACATTGAGAAATTTTTAAGTATTGGAGAACAATCTTCAGATTTCTTCTGCTAAACCCTTCAACTTGATGGTACCAATAATTAAAAAAATAAATAAAAATAAATAAATAAAAAACAGAACAGAGTCAAAACTATGTTCTGTGTTAATAAACATTAAATTACAAATACTATCAATAGAGCTTCACTTGTATTGAACCTTTGAATATTCCTTTAATTCCTGTAAATATCTCACTGGAATGTCATGTGTAAAATGTGAGGGGAAATCTAGGCCAGCGGGAGGGAGGTGGAGGTACGACAGCGGCTCTTGGAAGCACAGAAAAGACTTCACATGGCGGTGAAGTGGGAAATGAGAGCGATAGGAGATGAATCTGATAAAAACAGCGGTGTGCACATACACGCGCCCTTTCATTACCCTCCATCTCTACTTCTGACTGCCATTCACTCTTGTAACATCCAAAAACTTTTCTCCCGCGGCAAAAAAACCCTGCCGTTTCCTCTCTCCGGAATCTATTCTTCTCTTTTTTTTGCCGCTATATGG
Source organism: Carassius carassius (assembly GCF_963082965.1). Classification (NCBI taxonomy): domain Eukaryota; kingdom Metazoa; phylum Chordata; class Actinopteri; order Cypriniformes; family Cyprinidae; genus Carassius; species Carassius carassius. The sequence goes on along the minus strand of NC_081755.1, from coordinate 42,984,970 downwards.
TTTAGACCTGCCTTTCTGTCTCGTACTTTCGTTCTCTCTCGCCTTGATTAAAATCCCCGGAAAGCAACAATCGGCACACTGCAGTGAGGACGCTACTGTCATTCTCCTCAATTAGAGTAATTACCCCCCGTTCATTCGGTGGCTAATCACTTCATTAAAAACAAAATGGATAGAATTAGCATAAAGAGTGGCGGTTGATTTAGCTGCGGCTTCTCTGTCGTCTTCCCCCACTCCTCCCACAAACATTGATCCCTGGGATGATCAGAACGGTGGTGACGCCACACTCCAGATCCGCTGATGGAAACAGCCTGCCTCTCGCTTTCGCTCTCTATTAACTATCACTTAGTGTCCCCTTACAGTCCACGTGCTGGACATCTAAAAAAAGGTCAGATCATGAAGAACCAAATATCTGTTCGAAAGTTCAGTGTACTATGAACACATACCTTTTTCTGAAGTAAAAAATGCATTAAAAAAAAATCTAATCTGCAAAAAACCAACAGAGTTGTTTTTAGTGACAAACTAAAACCACAAATATTTTGTGTAACTGAAATGAACAAAACTCAAAATAGGTTGCCTTGGCACTTAACTGAAATATAATAAGTTTAAGTAATTAAGTGACCATAACTTAAACTGAAATAAAAATAAATTAAAGCTAATAATCTAAATATATATATATATATATATATATATATATATATATATATATATATATATATATATATATATATATATATATATATATATATATATGTATGTGTGTGTGTATGTATGTATATATATATATATTATAAAAGTACATACGCAATACTAATGCACTGGTCTAAACAAACATTTTCATGTAATTTGGAAGTAAAGATTTGAATTAAACTAATTTAAACATGGGAAAATCAGTAAAAAAATTTAATTAAGGAAGAGCAGTAACTAAACACTTAAGCAGTCTGGGTGATGCATTTCAGCATAGATTATTAGTGAATATGTCTTAATGTAATGTAGGCTTTGAAAAGAAGCTGTTAATGAAAAAATATAGGCATAAAAAAAAGATAAAATTGATCACAACATCAAAACCCGCAGACTGTTTTTGAGCACTGTTTCTCATTTCACATGTGAAAAGGATAAAATATAGCCCATTTAATTCTAAGAGAAGTAATAAAAAACTAAATCTGCTGCACAGAAAAACATTACTAATATTATAAGAGAACCCAAAGACTGTATACATACAGTACCAAGATGGTTCACTCATATTAATATGAATGGGAGAAAGTGCAACATGCAATATGGTGAAATTAGTTGCGCCTTATAAATATAAGCGCCAATTGTCGATCGGTAAAGTCACAGAAGTTTTGTTTCCCACAGAGACAGTCATTGTCCTTGACATTTCACATGTGAATTGGCTGGACCGAACTGTGCTTCTTAAAGCTATTTGAATGCAAGAAACGACTTCTATGAGACAATTCATATTTTCAGCTTTTACTGCTAATGCTAAAATGTTTAAATGTGAATTGAACCAGCAGTTTTTGAGAATTTAGCATTTCAAGTAGATAGGAATTGTTAGTATTGCATGCCTGAAATAGCTGATAATATGGCCACTGAGTGGACTGATTTCTGAAACGGGACTTCAGTTGAAAAAAATTGCCATTTTATACACATACTGTACACACAGGTGAAAATGGACTCTGGTGCATGCTGGGATATTTTAAGGCAGAAGGAGGGTCTCACCACGGTTGAGAGTGGGAGTGCTGTTGATGTCTCCAGCCATGAAGGACGACTCTGTCTGCTTTCGCACCGTGTCGTTCCACATACGGCGAATTCGACTCTGAAAAAAGGTGAGTGGGGTGAATTGGTATATGGAATATAACAGCAGTCTATAAATAGCGATGCTGTCAGTGTGAATGAGTGTCACCTGTCTGTGTACCGCTGCATGACGTGCCTGGCTTCCAGTGTAGTAGCGATTGTTGGTACGAAGGGCAGAATTCTTCAGCGATCCATGAGAGCTTGTAGTGGAGGTGCGACTGCAGCAGTAAGAATGACGCAGGCACTTGCTGTACTCCTTATGCACCTTAAACACATAGCATTTACACTTAAGCACACTACACATGTTCAGTTAATGTATCAAACTATAAATTAAATCATCTTAATGAAACAATAATATGTAATCTTTTCAAACACTTAACTGCATTCTAACGGCAATAAAATAAAAATGTATTACAGTTTAAATTAATATTAAACACAATTAGCTGAACTTTAAAGTACTTTTTGACCCTTTTAAGAATGTCTTAAATACATCTTTATATGCAACTTCAAAATTACTATTATTGTCTTTGAAATATGGTTAAAATGTACTGCTGTACAGTATCAGTACTGACAAGCATTTATAATTTAAAATATGCTTTAATGTAATTTCTGTTGTAACTCGTATGTCATGCATTTTTAATTACACATTTATAATGATAAAGTGGCAATTTTAAATATTTAATGCAATTTTAAGTACATTTAAAACATAAAGATTCAAGTACTTTATACATGCTTTAGTATGTTAGTCAACACATCAAAATAAGTGTACATGCAAAACATTTCATTTGAAATTATTAAAAAAGTGACATTTTTAAAAGTATTCTAGTCATGAAAGTGTCTTTCTTAAAGTAAAATTAAGTGGCCTTGTACTTTATTATATTATCTGCAAGTAATTTTTTTTAAAGAACACTTTTAAGTACATTACAGTTGCGCATTTAATATAATTAACTACACTTCTTTTTTACAAGGAGTGTAATTTCCATACTTAAGCTACTGATGTTGGTATGTGACAGAAAGAAACTGTATATTTTACAGTATATCTATTTATGCCTAACAATAGGTACATTAAATGTACTTAAAAAAAAAAAAAAAAAAAAAAAAAAAAAAAATATATATATATATATATATTAGCATGAGCATATACATTTAATAATTCTTCTGAAATCTTAATGCATTTAACTACTTTTTGTTAATAGCTCAGATAGCTTGACTACCGTTTAACTGCTTTATACAGGAAGTAGCTTCCCCAACACAGGGCTCAACCAATGGTGCTTGAAAACCTGTTTGAAAACATTTAGTATTTTTCTTTTGTTGCAGTAGTCAATAGTCGTGCAGAAATTACATCTTTCACCTTTAAATAAAGCTAATTATAAAACTAATAATATCACAGATAAATCCTAACCCAAAGGTATTCCTAAAAGAGCATTTTAACTTGTTTTAACCGGTGATGACAGCACCATTTTTGTCTTTTTCCATATTTAGATAACTTCTGAGGAAATTTTGCAGCAAATGTGTCCCCAAAGTACTATCTGGGTATGAAACATTAATGGCACTGACCTTTTTCTGCAGAGCACAGTGGAAGATGAAGATGAACATGCCCTGGAAGGCGTTAAAAGTGGTGAAAAGATACGCCATGATGACGGTGTTCTCATTGATGAAGAGGAGGCCGAAGGCCCAGGTCAGACCCAAGAGGAAGAGCAGTGCAATAGCCCCCAGAGCCCAGGACCTGAGGGAGAACATGCATACATTCACAATTTATACTGTACACATACAACAAAAAGTGCATATATAATGTGACTATAATGTGCATTTTTGCAGTGGAAGACTCTCACTTGATGTTGTCCAGGCGGCTGGAGTCAGGTTTAAGGGCGGATGAGTTACGGACCATCTTGTGAAGTGTTATCATGAGGAACACCAGGTTCAACTAAAGGTCAAAGGTAACACAAAAGAAAAATGTAACTTAAAGGCCAAAACTTCCAAGTCATTGTGACACAAATTAAAGCCTATTGGCTGTATAAAAAGGACAAGCCCTTTAGAAAATGTCTACACTGGAAAGACCATTTAAACCACGACTTTCTTTCTAACAATGAGCCTCATTCATAAAACACAAGCAGAATTTCAGTGTAAATTGTTCGTGAAATCGTTCTATTTTAAACTGCTGCAATTAAATGCAACAATTTACATGAGGATGGTGATACGAACATTTACACAGAAATTCACCCGGTTTGTGTTAGATAAGAGATCTAATGCAAGTAAGAAAAAACGTTTTTCTCAAAAACTAATAAAAACAAAAACAGAGCTTACACATTAGTAAAATATATTGTAATTACGAAAATGTCAGCAAGTTCCCATATCTAAACCTAATCTAAGCTCCACGCTCATATAAAGCATATTACAGCCAAAACATAGTCGTCAGCAGCAACAGATCCATAGGTGAACAAAAGTGCTTTGTTTGATATGACTAGCGCAGCACTTTTCAGAGAGAAAAAAGGGGACAAACTCTGAGCAAAGCAGAGAGTGTTTGGAGAGAACAATACCATGATAATGAAGGACACAGGGCCGATAAAACTCCAGATGAAGTAGTTATCCACCCTCAACCAGCACCTACACACAAAACACACACACGATAACTTCATCAGTAACATTTCACTGTTTAAAGAATGATCACTTTATTACAGGCAAAATCATATTTATGAAGTAGCACATTATTGATCATCGAATGCTTAAATAATTGCAAGACATCTTAAAATATTATTGCTATCAAGATACAGATACATTTTTTGTTGCATAAAAACAAGCTAATAAAAGAGCAATAAAAGTCTGGTGAAGGTTAAGCTCAGTTTTTAATCATTAGTGCACTGAGTCAGCGTCTCATTTTCTGCACTGTAGTCAACATTCAAAAGTCTGCAGCTGTGCTATTTTTCCACAGTCGCACACACATAAACACAGAACAACACACACTCGCGTGCACACTAACACGCAGAGCGACACACACTCACACAAGCAGTAATCAGCTCAGTTAAAGGTACTGTAAGCAATTTTAAATAAATTAGACCACGCCTTCTAAACAAAACCCACCCCCTTAAAGTAATGACAGCCAACCCAATATTAGTAAACGGAAAGAGGTAAAATTAGGGCTCCCATACTTTTGAATGATGGACTTAAATAACTTTTTTAACATATTTTGCGAATAGACAAGATTTTAAAATAAATAAATAAAAATTGTCATCATTATTACTTTAAGCATATTTGCAGAGCTTTTTAAGATTTTATTTAGTAGCTTATATACTCCCTATTATTTCCAAGGTTTCAATGACCGTGAAAACCCTACATAAGATTAGTTTTCTGATGTGATGTTAAAAATAATGTGAGATGCAGCTTTGACGTGTTCTTGTAAAGTGAATTATCAGGGCAGGATCTGTCAGATTTATGCATGCTATTCCAAAAAAAGGTGCTTGCAACATCTTTAACTGGCTTCATTTATAATTCACATGATGACCTTGGTTAGGCTAGGATCACATGTCAGCAGCCAATCATCCAACTGAACTCCAAACTACATAATACCAGTGTATGTTTCCTAGGGAAAGATGATACTGCACTATATGGAATTTCAACTCCCAGAGAGCCATTTTGCTGGAATCCATTTAAATGAAACAAATGGTTTAAAGAGGGGGTCGCGTCCCTTGCTCAAAAACCAATGGCCCTTGTATGGCCGAGTGTGAATAGATTGCTTTACACGTACGCTTTCTTAGTCCCATAGCTGCGATAGTCAATGGCTGCCGAGATGCCCACCACCAGGGCGGGAAAACAATAGCCGCACAGGTAGTAGTATTTCTTTCGGGAATATTCACTCTCAAAGACCTCCACCATCATCAGATACAGCTGGATTCCCTCCAGACACATCCAGGAGAATGCAGCCAGGAAGAAGAAATGTAGCAGGCCCGCAAAAATGGGGCATGCAATCTGTATTTGGACAAAAAAGAGGGAAAAGGGGGTTAGTGAGAAAAATATCAGACAAAGTATAGTGCATAGTGACTATGAACATAAAAAGAACAGTCCATCCTAAAATGATCATTTACTCCCCTTTAGGGGTTTTTTGTTGTTGTTTTTTTTTTTACCTGTATGACTTTCATTCTTCTGTGGAACATAGAAGAAGATATTTGGAAGAATGTGTGTAGCTAAACAGGTTTGATGTCCATTGACTTCTACATTTTGCACAAAGAATACAATGGAAGTCAATGGGAACCAAATTCTTAAAAATATCTTCTTCCGTGTTCAGTCATTTTTGGGGTGACTATGCCATTAAATCTGATCCACATTCCACTTTATTTTAGTCCAGAAGCACCTACTTCTGAGACCCTCTGATGTGAATTATATGCTGTTTTTAAGTGACTTTTAGCATAAAACTCTGTCCTCCAACACTTTAAAAAACATAATAAATGCATCCCCTCTCTGTGTTCAGATGGTAATCACATTTAAAGGTGATTTATTTTGCTGGGCTGCAGTGTGAAGAAAAAGAAAATGTAGCCGGCACATAAAAGGACTCCCAGCAGAAGCATCTGCCAATCGACTGGTTGAAAGAATGCACAGGTAGCAAACAGTGATGCCACTATTGCAAGTGCACTCACCTAAAAACATCCACCTTTCAGCAAATCACTTAGTGCGAACATCACATAACATTATTAATATGCATGACTCAAGTCGTGCTTGGCACAGTTTGTGGGCTGAAGTTAAATTCTTAATAGAGAAGAAGTGAACAACAGAAGAGAAGTAGTCTAAATAAAAATAATAATAATAATATATTTTTATATTCGTAGTTGTTGCAACTAAGTTTTCGATTTAATAATGAAATTTTTATGACTTGTGTATATTTTAGAGTGACTGACGTTTCTAGAAAGTTTGGTTTTTAAGCTTTCAAATCATATCTTGTATAAATGTATCCACAGCAACTTGACAATCATACTTGCAAAGACAGGCTGATGAGATTCATAATGCAGCCCCCACACTTTACATATTGTTTCTACGCCCCTGCAAAGCAGAAGATACAGATCTGCTATTGGATTTATCATTTACTTTTTAAGTGCCTCATAAAAAACTATATCTTCTGAAAAAAAAAACACATGAAAAACATAATCTAGCTACGAATTCTTCTGAAAAGCTCATTGTAGCACCTATGGCACCTTGTGAAATGATTTTGATAACCAGCATATTAATGCAGCCTGATCTCTGGAAGAGCCAATCAGATGACACCACTGCTTTCAACAGGGAACTTTCAATGTCAATAGACTGATGTGAAAGGCATCACAATTTTTATGATCATGAAACTAATAAGTCACAATATCCTAATCATTTTAAAATGTGCCCATGCAAATTTTCATTTCTGAAGATCGCTGTACTGTACGATATATTGATTTTGCATTCAGATACTCTTGAATCAGAAAACATAGCAGAGCTGATAATTTAGGGTATGATTTCAGAATTCAATGTTTTAATTGGTTGTTCTTCTCCTCAAAAGTGTTGTTTCAGTGCGGTTTTCATTTTTGGTTGGCTGACTAAAACAAACCTCATCAACATCAACTGTCAACAGATATGCTTTCAGGGGTCAGTGTAAAACTCTGTTCAACGCACCGGGTACTGTTTTAATTGGCCAACCAAAACAAAAAAGATGACCCCATCCCTGACAAGACATGACACTCCAGTTAAAGCAGGAGTACAGACAAAAAAAAAAAAAAAACATAAGCCGGGTATCCACTGTACTATTTTGGCCACAATTTGGCTTTCTGGGTCAAATTTAGAAAATACTAAGATTCCTTTGATCCTAGGCCAATATCTGTAGTCTTAGACTAGTTTAACATATTTGCAGACAACCGATTAATGACCATTACTCAACTATCAACAACCTTCAGTGAGGTTCTGTCAATGAAATTTTGAGGCATAGTCCTGCAGTGTGGCTTCCCCTATGACCGTCAAATAAAAAACCAACAGAAGCACTGAAAATGAATCTTCTTGTTTTTACTGTCATACAGTCTGATACTAATGACAACGGAGATCTCACAGTGCGACACGATTTTCGGAACGGCTGACAATCAACAATTGCAGCTTTTAAAACAATAACCTTAAAACTCATCTAATTAATGTTGCTAGCTTCAAAGTGAAAACAACACCCCAAAGAATCAACAGATAGAGGAACAGCTGGTTAAATGCGCAGTAAATGCATAATCAACATATAATACGGCAGAGTTGCATAATGCTGCCTGGAGGCAATTTTTTTAGGAAGTCAGAGTGAAAGTGTTTTCACTAGCTCCAAATATGTTCCATCATGTGAATAACATGCTACAAGGGGAATGTTTGTGTTTCTGAAATGTATTGTTTTATATACATTACCATTCACTTAGTTTGGAGTCATTAAGATTTTTTAAAATGTTTATTATTACTAGCAATGTTAAAAACAGCTGTGTTGCGTTTTCAGGATTTTCGGTCTTTAATTGACATTCTTTAATGTCCCTTTTGATTATTTGAATAGATCCTTGCTGAATGAAAGTATTCATTTAAATCAGAGAGTAAGGACACTGGGAATGAAACTTCAGTAAAGTACATCAGATTGTGATAGTCTGCTGCATCCTCCACAACCTAGCACTCAGAACAAGCACTCATCAGAACTGTGGCATGCAAATGAATGCAAATGAACTGCACTTAATGCAGTTTGCATTTAATTCCTTCAGTTAATCGGATGCTAAAACAATGCAAACAGCATGTTCTATCAGTGGGTGCACATAAACACTACAATCAGCGGGTGAAATTCATTCCCAGTGCATTCTACCCTTAATACAGATCACAAATCCACTCACGTGGTACTGCGTCTTGTCGATGCCGATGAGGAAGAGGAGCTCGGCGATGAAGAGGTTGATGCACAGGTTTTTGTGGATGGTGTTGCGGTCGGTCTGCAGGCCTCGCAGGAAGCAGAAGGTGGAGATACAGATGGCGAGACACACCAGCGAAATGACGATACCCACCCATGTGATCACAAAGAGGATCAACTCGTGCATCCTGCCTGGATACTGAGACAGACCGAGAGATGGATAAGGGAAATGGTCTAAACAGATAGGCTGCCTAAGGGAGAGTGACTTATGAAAATCCAGTAAATGTCAAGCTGAAATTGCTGTTTGTTTGTGTATTTTGCTCTTATGTGTACAGATATGTGTGTTTGTCTTACAGACTGTGAGCAAACAAAAAAGTGTTTATGTGCATGAGAGCTATGTTCAGATTGTTTGCAAGCAGGTGATGAATGTAAAGAAGGAATCTGTCTTACATCAGGTTCGTGGTGTACCATGAGCACGGCGAAGTTGGTTAGATGGCTACAAGAACAAGTTGTGTGTGTGCTGTTGGTTTCCATCAGCCTGCAGCCCTGAGATGACCACTGGCCCGTCATCGACCGCTCAGAGTAGTTCCAGAATGAACAGTTTGGGCTGAAATGATTCTCCAGCTGCAAAGAGGAACCAACAGAGAGACCAGAAAAGATTGGCTTTCACTCATAATGTTTTCTGTTTAGGAGTCATGTATGAAGCCTTCATGGTAAGGGACCATCTAGCACTTACAAATTGATTTTCACTGTATTGTCTGAAATAGCAGTTTCTGCACGGCAAAGGCCGCACAATTAGAGTGAATTATAAACAATAAATCTCTCATTGATTCTTGAGTAGTGAGTAGTTTGGATTTCTCTGTTCAACATGTCTAGAAGAATTCACGTTTAAGGGGCACAAGCAATTTGCTGCAGCTTCCATTTGCTCACAAACGTGTGCAGATCTGTCAGTGCAAATATTCATTATAAATATGTAGACACGTGTACTGTAGCAGTCACGCTGATGAATGTATTGACCTTACAGGATGATGGTCTCAAACTAGATCTTCTGCTTGCAGTGTTGACAAAATAACGGTAATTTGCAAAACACACGTATAAAATGAAGAGCCTTTTTGTGGTGTTGCTAGCCACTTAAATCTTTCCTCGTCAGTGTGTTTTTTTTTTTTTTCAACCGCCTTCTTTTTTTAAAATCATTTTCACAGACGTTTAATCTCCCCCACAATATTTTGTTTTATGAATATTTGAACAAACAGAGCCTCTGCAACAACAAAAACAACATCAACAAAACATTTTATCCGAGCTTTGTGCATCTTTTTTAATAACACTTGAATATGGGTAAGTTTCATGAAAAAAGCTACTTTTTGAAAAAAAAAGGCTTTTGTAATAGACTATGTCTAGATCTGTTTAAAAAATGGAATAGCTTTCATACTGGATCAACATGTCATTCGGTAACATTATGAAGTTTAGATTTATATGCTGTTTAAAGCTTGATGATCATGTATATATTAAAAGTTTGAGTCTTTTTTCAAAAGCTTGTGGAAGAAATGCTGCATTTATTTGAGACATATACATCCATAAAATAACATTGTGAAACGTTATTAGAATTTAAAATAAGTTTAATATTTGAATATACATTTAAATGTCATTTATTCCTGTGATGCAAAGCTGATTTTTCAGCACCATTACTCCAGTCTTCAGTCTCACATGATCCTTCAGAAATCATCTGATTCATCTGAAATGCTTTGTATGTTGAAAACAGTTGTTTCGATTCTTGGATGGATGCATACTTCAAAAGAACAACATTTATTTGAATTGTAAAAATGTAAATGTTTTTACAATATTGAACAGTAGTGTGCATGAAGTACTGAGGTCTGACGAAAGATGATTTTAGGGGAAGTGAGGCATATTAAAATAATCATAAATGTGTAAAAAAATGATAATTTACACACGAATGTTTCACGAATGTAACCCCATGACTGCTTGTGTGTGTGCCTGTGTGAGTTTTATGTACCTGTAAATGTCTAAGTGTGAACACCACCGGCTCAGTCAGAAACACTCGACTGGACTCTTTATTGATCGATGCTGCAATGACGTGTGAATTCACTGCCAGGCCCCGCCCACCAGGCCCCGCCTCCATTTCCATCTTCACTGTGGCGTTTTCAGTGGACAGGAACGAACCCAGGTTCTTATAGAGCACAAAGACCACTTTTACCTGGCCTATACAGAGAAACACAGCACAAGAAAGAAGGAGAGAGTTACTGAGTGGCGAAAGGATATGAATAACAACTAAGAGGAAAAAGGGAGCGGTAGAGTGACTTGAGTGAAGGTTAAAATGATTTGCGATGGGAGTGGGTGAGTGATCTGGGGATGAAGGAATTTTAATATGGAGGGCAATGGAACATTCATCCCTTCAGCACTCACTCACTCCATTTCTTCCGTATGAATATTTCATGTGCGTTTGTTTCAATCATACTAATCTCACTTCCCCCGCCCAGCCTGTCCCCGATGAGAAGCAGCGAACGACGACGCGGCTTCAAAAAAAGGCTAAACACGGGAATGGCAGAAAAAGCGGGGACTAGGTGAGCTGATGGAGGGGTAAGATGGCTAAGAGATGGAGGGGACCAGAAGGAGAGAAGGAGGAGAAAAGAAAAAAGTGATGAGATTGCTCTGTCAGCCTGAAAATGATAGTAATCTAGTCGCCTCTCGGGCTGTTCGATTAAGAGCGCCGTTAAGAAACCATCAGGGAAGAAATGGTCTCAGCGCTTTTGTTAATCTGATTAGGTTTATTATTATCAACCAATAACTGGGTAAACTGAAGTGGAAATTTCGCTAAGCTTCAGTGAAACTGCACGGGGGCGAGTCGCACATCAAGATGGAAGAGGCAGGGAGAGAGAGAGCGAGCGGTGACTGACCGTTGCGGCTGTACTGTTTGAAGGTGGAGGCCGAGAGCTGGATGCTGCTGTCACTGGGACCGTTCTGAGGGAACGACAAATCCTGAGACTCTGTCTCTGTGTTCAACACACGCACCTCTAGATCTGAAGACACACAAAAACACACACTTTGAGAGTTTGAATGACAAAGCTAAAAAATGTAGTCCTAAAAGCTCACCATAAAAGTTACTCATTTTGAAGTAGTAGTCAAAAGCTACAATTGGCTATTTTTTACTGGGCACTATAAACTTCATACATTTTGTATTCTGTACACTATAATCTACTATTAAAAAGTCAGTAAAACTTTTTTTTTTGATAGAAATTAATAATTTTATTCAGCAAGGACAAATTGATCAGATTGATCAAAAGTGACAGCGAAGACATTTATAATGTTACAACATAGTTAGATTTCAAATAAATGCTGTCCTTTTGAACTTTGAATTCATCAGAGACTCCCCTCCGTATTTTAATAAATACTAAACATTTATTAAATACTTACAATATATAATAAATGTTTACATTTTGATTATTACTGATGCCTCTAGTAATAAAGTGTCTGACTTTTAATTTCCAACCTATTTTGGATTCATTTTAAGCCAGGCATAGAGTCATTTTTAAACAATAGTTGAGTAAAATAAAACTACCCAGCAGTTTGGTCAAACATTTAACCCAACCGCTTGGTCAAAACCCAGTCGCTGGGTTTGTCCATATTTAGCCCAACTTGGGTTGTTTTTAACCTAGCATTTTTAGAGTGTATGGTTCCATAAACAATCTTTAACATCCATGAAACCTTTTCATTGGACAAAAGATGGTTCTCTTAAGAACACTTCCTTCAAAGGTTCTGTGGAGAACCCAAAATAGATCTTCTATGGCATCAGTGTGAAAAACCTTAATTTTTACTAGAACACAAAGCAAGTTAGTTTCTTGTCAACACGAACTCACCGACATTGGCAGCGTGGTCTGAGAAGTGATTATTGTACATGTTATTGGCCAACAGGAAGGCTCCTTTCTCCATGACGTCCAATAGCATGGTGGCGGTGTGCGCCTGCTCCGTGCTGTTCATGTCCTGCCACGACTCTAAAACTTCGGCACGCAAAAGATTATCCACCGTCTGCACAACCGCCTGCGCACACATGCACAAACAAACACACACTTACACTTCATCATAATTACATTAGACATCAAAGATGAGAAAATATGACTCCCTGGGAATGTCACATCTGTGAATTTTACGTAACGTTTGAAATGTATTTCTACTAAGGAGCAACATCTTATAGGCCATTATAAATGACAACAGCGCTAAAAGAAAGCCTTGGGCAAGATTGCTAGAAGTCTCTCTTTCTCACTCTCTCCCTCTCTCTCTCACACACACAACAAACCAGCTGCAGTTAAAATTCATCTGAAGTAGGCATATGAATTAAAAATTACGGAAGGCACTTTCTATGATGCCTGCATATGTTATGCATTATGAATGCAGTCATAATGCTATACTGTAATGCATTAATTATTTTCATTAAAAGTAACCACCGATATATTATAATATAGTAATATAATACTTCATGGTAGGCTACTATGTTAAAAGACCTCATAAAATCAAAACAAGAGTTTTTTTTACAATTTATTTCAATATATATTTAAAATTGTATTTATTCCCTTGATGGCAAAGTTTATGATTATGATTTAGCAGTTAAGAAACGTTTATTATTATTAATTAGGTAACACTTTAGTTTAGGGACCAATTCTCACTATTAACTAGTTGCTTATTAGCATGCATATTACTAGCATATTAATTATTTATTAGTACTTATAAAACACATATTAATGCCTTATTCTAGATCCCATAATGATCATATTTTAGATCCCTTAATCCACCCCTTAATAAACAACTTACTATTAATAAGCAGCAAACTGGAAGTTTATTGTGGCAAAAGTGGTAGTTAATTGTTAGTTAATGATGAGAATTGGTCCCCAAACTAATTGTGACATTTTCTTCAGGGTTCCTTGATAAATAGCAAGTTTTAAAGAAAAGCATTTATTTGAAATAGAAATATTTAGCTACATATTTGATCAAATGTATGCATCCTTGCTGAATTAAAGTCCACATTTTCTTTAAAAAATATAATGACCCCAAACAGCGGTCTATATTAATTTAAAATGTAAAGCCTCTTAAAGAAAACTGAAGGAAATTCTGACTGTATTTTAATATCTTTATAATGCATTGCATATACAGGCTTCCTAGAATGTTTTGTATAAAATGCTCCCAGTCGAGTGCGGGATAGGAATCAAGCACAGGTATGTGTGCACAAGTGACACGGAGGATGAGAAGAGATACAGTACAAGAGGTGAAGTGTGTCTTTGAACTCATACAGATAACAATGCACAATACCTGAACATAAGCCCGGCAGGTCCTCTCTCTCTTCTGCCACTGCAAGACACAATGAGACTACTTTCAGATAAACACGTATACACGAAGAAGAGTCTTGCCCATTCAAACTGATTTTAAAGTCAATATCAAATGCAACTTACAAAAATACTTCTACTACTATGCTTTTATTAGAATTAACTTGCATACTTTAAGAATGTTCTCGCAGAAATCATCCAGTTCTTTTCCATCCATCAAAAACTCATGCTGTCGAGCTCAGATTCAATTTTGGTTCATTTGAAAGAACCAGTGTTGGGAAGGTTACTTTGGAAATGTAATAGGTTACAGATTACAAGTTACCCTGTTTAAAATGTAATAGTAGTGTAACTTTTTCAATTACTTTATTAAAGTAATGTAACTAATTACTTTTGAGTACTTTTTGATTACTTTTCTAAATTTGAAAATTAAAGAATAATAAATAAAACCATATACATCAACTTAAATACAGTTATCTAATAAGCATGTGACGTATTCTGTGTAATAAACTCCTGAAACATTGGTGTTTTTTTGAAACTGCTGTCTCTGTATATGATGATAGTTTTCTCAAAATAAGTAAAATGCACATGAAGTGACACAGAGCAGTTCTAGAAATTATGTTTATGTGCTCGTGTACTCCTATATTGAGGCAGCAGAGGTTGAAAACACTGCGAGCTTCAGTAGGCCTATGTGTAGTAAATGAAGCCATGTCTTTGCCATTAATTTACAGGAGGGGCGGACTGGGGAAAAAATTCAGACTGGAAAATTCAAACTCATACAAACAAATTCATGGACAAAACTATTTTTTGTATGGACCTGACATAAAAAAGGTTTAAATCTTTAATTTGGGGACATGCAAAATAATTAAAAGTTCTCTCCTGAACTGCACCTTCACTTCCATTTTTCTCTTCAGTCTTTTTATTTTGCCCTGTTATCCCTCTCTCTCATGACTTTAATACTCAAGATTGAACAAAACTATTCTTTACAATACAATACTCTACAATACTACAATATCTTTATAGAAAAATCCTAATACTGTACACGAGTCATGTTTTCCTTACAAAAATTGACCATGCTTTTTTTAGCCTATATACAATAACCTTGTTTTGTTTTGTTTTTTGCAAATGGATTTGTGTTTATTTTTAAATAACTCAATTTGTAAAATCATTTTAAATTTTTGGTTATCAAAGTTAAACAATAGTAACTATTTTCTCTGGATTTATAGAAATATATTCAAACGTTAATTTTCGTAAGGGTTGTGTTGTTGTCTGTCGTAGCTCCCCCTAAACCTATAAAAAAAAATCTGATCTGTTTTTCAGCTAAATTACTACTGTAACATTACAACAGATAATAATGATGTCCTTTATATAGTATTTTGAGTGATGACTGATGAGCAACGTGCTGCTGCTTGATTAAATAAATAAAAAAACAAAGACAAAAAAGCATCTTTACAGATGAAACTGACCTGAAACCCTGAACAGTAGTTCTGCTTCTCTGCTCCATCAGTCCACTCTATACTCTCTCCTCTCTCTCTCTCTCTCTCTCTCTCTCTCTCTCTCTCTCTCTCTCTCTCTCTCTCTCTCTCTCTCTCTCTCTCTCTCTCTCGCATTGATCACTCTGAGTCTGATCCAAACCGTTTGGCGGAGGCGCGGAGAGCGCGCGAGTCATGACTAACACTTCATGACTTATTAGAGATTTAATTATCAAACGGCGGATTCGCAAATGATCGCTTTAGTACATTCGGCAGGCAATTATACAATAATGATATTAAAATAGCGGGCAAAATCGGCTGCCAGGCCACCGGGAATTGTCCCGGTTCTCCCGGTGTCCAGTCCGCGCCTGATTTCCACAGACAGGCAGAATGTGCAAGTCATATATTGCATTTTTGGGGCTTAATATTCACAGACACTAGTCCATGTCATGTTTTGATTCAAGTGTACTGACCTACTTTTGATTTAGTCATCCAAAATGTGGCATATTCCGTCCGCATTAGGCATTCCGTTTTTATGACTGGATTCTACGAACCAGACTGTATTTCCGCATCCCGGAAATTATTAGGGCGGTATGTCTCAGAATAGTCAGTGCAATTTGGGAAAGAAATCAGTTAAATCTGTATGTGGATGTGTGTAAATATTCAAATGAAATCCCCTTTGTAATCGTTAAAAATTTCATAAGTAACTGTAATTTAATTACTCATTTTTTCTTAGTAACTGTAACTAATTACAGTTACATTAATTTTGTAATTAAATTACGTAACGCCGTTACATGTAACTAGTTACTCCCCAACACTGGAAAGAACATATTATGTGAAATAACATATTATTTATTTATCACACCCCCCCCCCCCCCACACACACCCATTTGTAACATTTGCCAAAAAAATTAGCTACTAACACATTAGCATGTGGAAAAAGTAAGCCAGAATTGCAACCACTCAGAAAAATAGGTATATGCAGAATCTGGATTCATGTGATTCATGTCAAGGCTGTGAGTTTAGAGGGTATTCCTGTGCACACTGATGTGGCAGAAAACAAAACATGAAGGGTTTGTTTAAAGGGCAAATGTGTGAGTGAGTGAGTGAGTGTGTGTGTGTGCATGCATGTGTCACCTTATTGTAGTTCCTGGCTGCCGATTCCTTATTCCCGGGTCTGAGTGCTTGCAGCTGTGCGTCTAATATATCCAATAGCTGCTCGATGAGTCTGACAGAGGAACTGACATCACCGGCGTGAATGCGGCCCTGCGTGTGGTTCACCAGCTCAGCAGCGATGTTTGCAGCATTCTCTCCACTTTTTATCTACACAGTGAATACACACACACACACACAGTCTGGTCTCTAAAGCTCAATCCCCTGCTGTGCGTTGTGGGGGTGTGAGCTGGGGTTTCTGGGTTTATGCTGCTAGACGCACAGACAAAAGACAGCAAATCTCTGACTCTCTAAATCAAGCTATTACAAAAAAAACAAAAAGGGAAAAAAGAAAGCGTGAAACGTGATAAAATTACTCACTTAATTTGAAAGCAGACACATAGCTTGTAATTGCCCTGAAGCAAATAAGTCACTTAATGTTTAGAGAAAAAAAGAAAAAGAAAAGAAAAAAAAAAAAAACAGTCCATTGTGTTTAAGGAACTCAAAGGTACATCAAAGTATGCTATGATGTAACCACTCTTTGTGGTTCAGAAACAATGCTGTTAGAATAGTATGTAACACAAAAAACACATTAATGGCAACTCTGTAACTAACATTTTAATTTAATGTGAGTCTTTTGATTTGTTAACCTTTGAAGAAGACCATTTATTTACTAAGGACTTTTACAGCTGACATTTCTCTTCTGAGTCCTAATTATGTTTCTTTAAAGAAAGAGTTCAGTAATTTACAATAGTGACAACCACATGTATATTAAATCTGCATGTGTTAATAATAAACAAAACATGGTTTGCTAATAAGTTCAGGATGATAATACTCTACATCTGTGATTGCCAACATTACTTCGGTCAACAACAGCCCCAACAACAGGGTTCAACTATTTCCAACAGTTTGTAGTTCGAGAAGTCAAAATGTTGCTGTGTTGATCTCTCTATGTCAATAATCACAACTTAAATGTAGGATAAGCGATTTTGGAGAGGCTAACGATAGCAACCTAGCTTTGAAAGCACAAGATCTCACCCTCCCTGCATAATCACTCTCCAAAGCAACATCCTCCTCCAAAACACATGAACACACAGGCAGACCAGAGGCTAACCAGTGACACGATGACAGACGGTTTATTAATCACATAATATTACAATAATAACACTTCCATTCTCACTCTGTCTGCAACAGTGTACCGGAGCGCTCTGATGACATATCATGTCTGTGACAAGAGAGTGTGCAGAGGTATGCAAATTGAAGCGTTGACAGGCAGGTTGGAGAGCCTATCGTAGCCCTCGGACCAAGGTATATGATTGGATGAACATTTGAATGTCCTACGCCTTCCACAGACAATATAAATACATATAAATTATTTAGTCCACTTAACTTAGTGACTGCTATTGGGATGTGTAGAGATGTTTAACCAGCATAACAAAAACATTTTAGTCTGCCTTTAAGGGATAGAACTTGAATGTTTGCACACAAAATTATTTTTCTTGGAAACATCTCCTCAGCTTCAGTTCTATATAAGTATTCTTTAAATACTACTGGAATTTTTATTAGATTTTAATGAGCTTTTATTGTTATATTATTTTTTTATTATACATTTCATTTTATTTTACTTATTTTTATTTTTTTTTACTTTATTTTTGCTTTTTAAACATTACCATTTCGAATTTTCCAGTTTTGGTTTTTATTTTCAGTTATAATTTTGACCTAAACTGAATGCCTTGCCAACAAACTGAAATAAGCTTTTCATCTAATATATATATATCTATATCTATATATTTTTTTTTCAGTTTTATTTCAATTAGCATTTTTTTTAATTAATTTTTTGTCAGAGATAAGGATAATAATAAAACTTCTCTGCATAATCCTGAACATTCTTTCCAAGGTTGTTATGGAAGAGGTGCTGGAAATTATTTTTAACAAGTCTCTGATCATTCCAGTCTGAGTTGGACTGTGCTGTGAATCTGTCAGTTACTGAGTTTGTTACTGGAATAAAGGGATGCACAAACTATATTAGGCATCAGACAGAACATGGAGCTAATCTCATTAGCAAAGACAAAGTTTATAAAAAAGTCTTAAAGTCCACTTATTCTGAAGGATATCAAAATAGACTAGATAGACAGAGGGAGACTAAAATTAAAATTTGAACTCTTTTTCTGTCAAAAGTTCAACGAAAGTGGAAAAATTTGATATGATGCCTAAAAACTGCTTTGTTAAACAAAAAAGTTTTGTAAAACATGTGGAAATCAGAACAAACAGTCCTTGATGTGTATGTTCAGTGTGACTTTAACCTGAGATGCTTGTAAACTCTCTCTTAGAAATAGAGAGAATAGAGAAATTTTGTTCCAAATCATGTCAAAAGAATGACCTGTGTGCGGTAATGTGAGCTGAGGCCGGAATGATAATAGCTGAGATAGCAGACAGAGCAGGACAGGGAACAGGGGGTCAGAGTAAGTAAAAAGCAACTTTTTAGTGGTCTCACCTTCTGGGCCACCTGGTTGACCCACGGCGAGGTGCAGTTACTTAGATCAGGGCCGCGAGGATTCCACAGCACAGGAGAAGACAGGCACTGAAAGGATGCAATGCCTGAAAACAGAAGACGAGATATTAGGAGGGACAGACAGAAAGTGACCTTGGGTTTTAAAGTCTTTTGTGTGTGTGTGTGTGTGTGTGTGTATGTGTATATATATATATATATATATATATATATATATATATATATATATATATATATATATATAAAACACTAACAGTCAGCACACACACACACACACACAAAATCCACTCACACAAGGGAACTCTTATCATTGGGTTTACATACTACATTTATCTCTTTATTTTTTTACTTTTTTAATGGAGGAAATACAGCCAACAAATGTCCAGATTATTGGCGAACTTCAATACTCTTTAATAACCATCCCAGGATGCATCTTGAGGTTGTTGAGAATAACTAATGCTGTAATCAAGACGAAGTGAGGCGACATTGAAGAAGCACAAATTAAGACACAATTAAGACACAAGAGTTGACAAAACTTTTTACTGATAGAATATATATATATATATATATATATATATATATATATATATATATATATATATGTATAAAACATAAATTCATTATTTATTAAAATAAAACAAAATACAACAAAATACAATGTAAAAAAACTGGATTATTGAACATTTAACAGTTATCTGTTTTTGCAAATAAACTCATGTTATGTGTATAAAAAATATATATATATATATATATATATATATATGTGTGTGTGTGTGTGTGTATAAATATATATATATATAAAATGGATATGAATATTAAATAGTGTCTATTAATACATAAAATACTGCAGAACAATATGTTCCATTTTCTTTTTTTTCTGATTTAGATTTTCTATGGAGGTACTGTCTACCTTACTTCATTAGAGAAAACTAAATCCTGATATACAGATATAAACACAAGTACACAAAAAATTAATTCTTAGCAAATATACCAAAAAACAACTGACTGAATTTATTCTCAACTCTAGGGTGATATATATTAAGAAAGAAAGAACAGAGCTGCTCAGAGCTTCACTGTGAAACCTTTCACAAAAAACACTTTTTATCAGTGGAAATGAGTGTGCTGACACATGAACGCCATTGCACACACTTGCACATGCTTGTGTAAGATCACACACCAGGCACAGCCACCCCATCAGCGCCCCTGAATGCTGAGAAAACACCTCAAGGAAGACACCTTCTGCCACTCCTCATTTTCAGTTATGTTGGGCTGTTTAGTTAGCCCGAGTTCACAGAGAGGACAGCATGCTGGGATCAAACAAATGGCAGGCCTTTTCAGAAACCACAACACAAACAGTTCCAAAGAAGAGAGGGAAAAAGAGTGACAAAGAGAGGAAAAGCTATAGAGGACTGAAGCAGCACTACAACAGCTCCAGCGAGATCAGAGCCACCCGGAGACTCTCTCTCTCTCAGCTGCTGTCTGCTTTTCTCTCCTCTCCACTCCTTCATCCACAATAGATTGGCTTTGAAGGATCTGCCAGGATTCACCAATTAAAGCCGCTGCTAATTTAACTTGTCTGTCATTTCAGTGACAGAAAAAGGTGACAGAAGAAAGACAACGTTTTGTCAGTGGCTGGGAGAGAGAGATGCTAAGAGAGGGAGGAATTGCTTTTCTCCCACGACAAGAAAGAGGCATTTGATGAGGCGGTTGTATGGAGAAAAGGGGGGGAGGGGGGTGTTGTCGTTTGTAGACTGTCTGTGGCTCATTTTTTAATTCGGCAGTTTTGCAGGGCTAACCCATGCTGAGTTTGAAGATCACTCCTTCATTTGCAAAGGACTGCCTTTTATCTATGACTCCCAAGAGGACCTGCCAGCTGGAGAGAATATAGAGATGAGGAGGAAAAGGAAGCAAGCTCTCCACACAAAGAAATGGGTGTATACACATAAATGTGTACATGAACCCAGTGACATACACTGGGTAGACCAAAACACAGGTAGACCAAACACAACAAACAATTCTATGAAAAGCTGTCTCAACAAACATTGTGTGACCTTTATGTCATAAACATCACGCACCCTTCCGTCCTGTAAAGTTGTGATTCCCTCTGCCAGTACATCATGTTGTAATCAAATGCACAACACACTAAAATGTCAAGCAGCACTGACACAGTTTGCTATAATGTTTACACCCCGGTAGATATCTGTGCAGCTATCAGTAGACATGACATTTTTTATTTTAAAGTGTCTATAATATATATATATATATATATATATATATATATATATATATATATATATATATTTTTTTTTTTTATTGTTACAGTCACACCGACATCGTCACTCACCTAGTGATCCTTTGGGGCACGGCCTGTCTACAGTCTCCCCTCTCTGGGTGACAGGCCACTGCACCCCTCGTGCTACTCTGGCTTCACACACTTGGAGCTCAGGACCCTGTGGTGGGACGCGCAGGGGTCTGCGAGTCACTGGCACAGTGGCGGTGATAGGTCGCAGGTCTGGTGCCTTGTTAATGGCCCCTATTGGGTGAGCAGTTGGGGGCAGAGGTCGCATAGTTGAGGGGATGGAGTTAGAAGTGACAGGTCCAGCTGCAGTGGTGGTGCTGCTGCTCATCTGAGTGGGGACAAGTGGACCTGAGAGCAAGAGAGAAGGACACACGGGAATGCAAAGAAAATTTATATTAAGGCAACAAGAGCATAAGAGGCAGAGAAGCAGATTCAGAGCACCTACAGAGTCAGCGAGAATGTCGGCGGATGTTTGACCAAGATGAAAAAAGAAGACGAAACAGAAGAAAGGAAAACCTAAACGTTTGATGTGTCTTGCAAAAGGAATACGAGAAAGTTGGTAAGAAGATAAATAAAGCAGCAGGAGCATTTGCTAGTCTTTAATGCATGATTATACGTTCCCAGACTCCCCCTGAGAACTGGATAGAGCAAAATACAGGAGGAGAAAGAGAGAGAGAGAGAGACAGACAGACAGATAATGTTCATGGCAAGAAGATGAGAATGAATAATTGATTAGAAATCTTTTTCTGATCTGACAAAACACTAATGACCACTGTTAATTAAACCATAAAGACAATGTATTGAAGACACAGAGGGGAACACTAACAGAACGTTGACACTTAACAGATCAAACTGTCTGTTACCCTCCACCTCCCGCTGATCTCACTCTTTCTCTGTCACTTACCAGCAGTGGGATCTGGTGGGCTAAACTCTAGGGGGTAGCGCAGCACATTGTAGTTATTCCAGACATAAAGTTGATTGTCTCGTGGGTTGTAATCCACAGAGGACACATACTGGTAAGGGTTGGGGAATGGGATGTGGACGGGCTCTTCCCGTGCTCGGTTGGTGTTGTACGCATACAGCACCAGATCTCCACCTGCTTCACTGTCGTCATCCTGATAAACAGAGCGGACAGCATATAGAACACCACACGCCATAAAAGCATTGGATGCCAGTCGCTTATCAAAGCTCGTCTCCCAGGTTCCCTCGAAGCGCAGAGTGTAGGGGTTAACCTAAAAGAGAGCGAGAGTAAAGGGTTCGGATTTTGGTTGTGTTCATATGATACACCAAAATGACTCGATTACGCCACAGTTCTGGAAAATTGAGATCCTTAATATGTAACCAAAATTAAAATCCAATCTCAAAGAAACAATATAGCTTTAAATTGCACTTTTCAGTGACACTGACCTGGCTGACCACAAGTCGTCCATTGTTGGCTTCTGTAGCGTAGATGACCCATAAACCGTTTTCATCCACTGCGAGGTCAATATCAGACTTGCCCCCCCAGCGGTATGGTGAGGTGTCATGATAGTTTGCATTATTGACTATGGCTTCTCCACTCTTTATACGTGTGCGCAAGTCGTATTTCACAATATTGCGTGTGCGTTCCTTGTTGTAAAAAACAGCACCATCATACACGACAAAACCTGTTCCATCCACACGATTTGGCAGCCTGTGGGACAAGGGTGTGTTACTTGAGATAACTTGCTATACATGTAATTTCTGCTACATTTTAGAAACATTATGATCAGAAACTAAATAAGGATTTGACACTCTAATATACCTGCCAAGAAGTGATACCTAGAATTAGTATGCTAATCTGCAGAATCTTTAATTTAACTTTAAGAAGAAACTAAAGAACCTTACCAGTGAACTCAATAAGCATATACAAAAAGCTACTTAACCTAAGTTTAATAAAGAAAAGTCTAAGAAAAATGATTACATTATTGTACACAGGGATTGGTTACTGGTTCTAGACCCAAGCTGTGGTCCTCACTCACTTGTAAGTGGTCGTGGCTCGATTCTGCCTAAAGTCTTCCCATGAAGCATACTCGTACAGCATGTCTGTGCGGTACGGAGTCCAGGGCATGACGTAAAGACGGTCACCAGACTGGAGGGGATCCTTACACCATGCCCCCGACTGATGCTCCGCCTCCTGCAGCAAACTTGCTGCCTGCACCCTTAAGAGAGTCCCGGGACATACAAAGACTGGATATGTGGGATAAAGAGAGATAAAGAAAGAGAAAGAGAGAGAAAGAGAGGGAGAGATGAAATAACAAGGAGGGGACAGCAAGAATGCACAGAATGATGGTGTGATAGGATTAAAAGGAAGATAAATTTGATGAGAAGACAAATGGAGATATGGAGGATAAAGAAAGAAGGGGAATTGGTTGGAGGCCATAAGGGATGATAACATGAAAGAGAATGTGGCAGCAAGAAAGAGGAAGAGAGAGGGAGAGAGAAATGGGAGAGAGGACATGAGATAAATGACCATTCTTCTAATGAAAGAGTGTTAATGTTCATTAGTCAAGTATCTGCACACTGGACTAGAGGCTGGTGAGGGGAGATGACACAATCCTGGCTGCTGGTGCTCATATATTGCTGGGAATCATTTTTTAAACCCTGCCCTACTTCAAGTTCCCTGCAGGAAAATCACCAGCTTCTGATGATAGCTGATTTAACATTGTTTCTAGATTGACCGATCATGTATGGTCATTTACTGCACTGAGCTGGCATAGACTGTTTGTCAGCTGGACTTCCAACTGATGTACCTGGTTCATGCATCTTGGTCAAATTGGTCAGAGCTGGTAGACTACTTTGGAATTGCAGAAAGCCGGTTGCCATGTTTCTCAAACCAGCAGGGAAACCAGGGTTTAAAGGTTTCAAGTTGTTCAAGCAGGACCGAGTTGGTCGAAACCGGTCTAGATTTTCAGCACAGCATTTCCCAACCCTAGTCCTGGAGTATCCCCAACATATGCATTTTGTCTGTCTCCTATATCTAACACACCAATTTTAGGTCTTGGAGTTAAATTAGGTGTGTTGGACTGCAGAGACATAAACAATTATGCAGTATTAGGGGTACACTAGGACCAGAATTGGGAAAAAGTGATTTAACAAAAGCACCATCACCTTAATGGATCTGGTTTTAACTTGGAAGACTATCTTCTAGCCAAGCAAGTTACACATAGTAGACCAGGGGTGCACAACTTAGTTCCTGGAGGTCCACAGACCTGCAGAGTTTAGCTTTAACCTTAATTAAACATCTTATCCAGCAAATCAAGTCCTTCAGGCTTATTTGAAAACTATTTGTGTTGGAGCAGGCTTGGAACTAAACTCTGCAGAGTTTTGCACCCCTCTGGTAGACCATTTGATTTCAGCAACAAACCAGCTTGACCACCTTTAGATGGCATGGAATTGAATTTCCAGCAGGGTTTTCTTACATCAACAGCCATGTCCCAAATGGTACCCACTGTCCTCCTTCAAGTATACTGTACACATGTTTACACAATCAGCGTGCCATTTGAGACAGGGTCTCTATATAAATTTGGTATTTGTTTCACCTCAAAGCACTGCTGTAATGTCAAAATGTGATTTTGTGTTTAATGTTGAATAAAGATGAATGTTAGGATGCCAGTCATGTATGAAAACAACTGCAGTGCTCAACTATTATCTGCTAGGAGTACTTGATCAAGACGCACACACTCATACACACACTGATCTCTGTCTCTGTTCTCTGAAGGAGGTCATTCACCTGGGATTGGTGTGAATTAGCTGGCTGACGCAGTTTCTCACTCTCAGTCTGAGAGGGCATGGGGACCTGAGAGAATCTATCTACTGCTGGGGGGTATGGGGAAAGGGAGCTGGAGGTGTCTATGGAAAGAGAAAGAAGACGTCATCAGCACTATGCTGTCACAGTGGACAAGCTGAGAGCATGTGCGGAAGGTGAGGACATCTCGGAGGGGAGATGGGGCTGGGGCGGGTGCGCAGGGGGGATGTGGGGGGTGGTATATGGGGGTATAAGCTAGTGGGGTTTTCCTGCCATAGGCTATGTGTGTCCCAAACAGCCAGTACTTACTGTTGCTACATACACACACATATACACCAAAAATTAGTGAAGCCAAACTGAAAGGTTTTTTGTAATTAGTAAATTATACACAAGCACACAGAGACACACATCTATGAAAACCATATTAGAGATAATTGTTATAATTTGGTCGATAGCTATAGAAATCCCTTCAGGTTAAGATAAATGAGTTATGTATCTATCAAGTGCAGTCTTCATCCTGAAGGAGCTGTAAAAATTCCTTCATAATAAAATAGAAGAAATAAGAACTAACTCTTCCTAGAAATGCCCTACAGAGAAAACCAGTATAACTTCACCAGCATATCTCTTTTATGCTAATCTCAGTAAAAGATGCTGGTGTGCTACTATTTCCACAATGATTTCATACTAACTGGACCAGAATTACTGTCTTGGTCAGATGGATCCACTAGAAAAGTCAAGTTGTCTGAGAGTCTCACCAAATGGTAAAATGTATGGCTATGGTCCGCCAGTTGGAAGACCTGCTGTAGCCATGGTTACAGTTTGAAAAGGGTGGAACATTTCTAGAAAATTAAGAAAATATTCCAGAAATTTTGGAAACTTTCCAGGATTTTTTTTAATATTCCAGGTATTTTTGGAAAGTTTCAGGAAATTTACCCACAATTTTCCAACCCTTTGCAACCCTAGCCCTTGTAGACCGTATTGGTCAAGACTATAAATGTGCTTCGATCTTTGGTGGTCAAGCTGGTTTTTGTAGCATGACAATAATTGTTTATGTTACACAAAACAAACTGACCACCTTAACAGTATGTAGCCTGTTTTAGAAACTCAACCACTTGACCAATCAAGATCATAATGGTCATCTAGCTTTAACAGCAAAGTTCTGTTGTTAAACAGAATTACTATGCTTATCTTAACACCAGCACTAATCAGCATAAACCAGCTTGCTTTGGACAACAAGAAATTCTAAATTCCGCCGTTTCTCTACAGGTTTGGTTATGAGAGACTCAGACAAATTTCTCAACAAGTATAGAGACAATCCTCTCACATACTTATTTAGACTACTTATACCATTTGTTACTGAAAACAAATGACAAAGAGGAATAAATAAATCTCCCATCATGCAATGACAAACACCATCTCTGAACTAAAGAATATTAATAGACTCATATAAGAACAGGGAGGCAGTGCCTTCCTGAGGGGAACAGCAACACACTGTATTGACCTGTTCTATATGTGTGACCCATAAAACAAAGAACAAGCACCCTGAGTTTCAAAAGAAATTGGGACAAAGGCAACACACCACCAGACACACACGAGCACACGCTTTCCCCAAACAGACCCACGTACACGTACAAATACACGTACACGTACACACCCATCCAAGTGTCTGATCAAGTGCATGGAGGGCGATATAAGCAAACGCCCACAAACAAAGGCAACACCAGCTGCTTTGATGTCAATGCTCAAGCAACTGCTGCCCTACTTTAAGATTAAGACCGTGGCTCTGTCTCTCAAAGTCCTTGTAGTCTAGAGCTCTCAATTTCCTGATGCTATTAGGAATGTAAAGAAGGGCTTATTATAGTGAATATGATAATTACAGAGGCCCGAGATAGGAATAATTATATGTGTGGGACTTTTTATTCCACAGAAACACACTCCCACACACACAGTGTGACCTGGGAGAATTCATTAAACCTGACCTGTGCTCTCTTGCAGCTCAGTTCCCTACTGTGTACTGGGCTCTAACCTGTTCCTTTTCTAAACCAAGAATTTTTGTTAACACAGTATACCAAACTATTGGAAAAATGGCCAACATACAGTGGGCAATTATCCTTGTCAATCTACACCAGGCTGAGGTCACTAAACCACTCTCACCCTGATATCTCAAGGTGTTCACTGCAAAAACAATGTCCTGGTAAGTCACACTTACTCAGGACTGAAACCAACACCCTGCTGTTTTTAAACCCTGAGTAAGAAATGAATTAGCACCTCCACCTCCATGAAACACTAAATAAATTGGGCTGGGCTTCCATGTGCTTCCATTAAAATTGCTAATGAGCTTTTTATCACTCAAATATTTACCTTCACACAGAAATTTCATTCAAATTACACTTGTTTCATAATTGCTATTACTGTTTCCTTTAACTACCCTCAGGAAATACACATCTGTCATGTCTTTTGTCTCACTTGCATCTCCTAGAAAGTAATTAGAAAAAATGGAAACATCTGTTCAGAGTTTCAACTTTTCACTTGAACAAAAGACCTCAGAGTCAAAAACAATTCAAACATTTCTCATCTAATAGCTCAAAGTTATCCAGTTATTTTTTAGCTTTATACTGATATGGTTTATGAATAATTGTCTCATTTACGTCTGTTTGTTTCTCCTAAGGAATTCTAGGAGAAATATCTAAAAGAAAATGGATCCATAACAGTTAAAATCCAAAAACAGAAACTTCTTTCATAATTTATTCATCCTCATGTCATTCCAAACCTGTAACTATCCCTATCCACATTTCTGTTTTAGGTAAACTATCTCTAATCAGTCTCCTGAGCTATGAAAAAGTGACCTCTCAGAAATAAAACTTTCCTCTGTCTGGAATTATCATATATAGCAATCAGTTACAAACTCAATATCAACAAACATCTGCGATCCAAAATCATACATATGCCCTCAACATGAAAAGTCTAAGCATTGTACATTACACACAAATTATCTCAGATGTTCTTTCTGAAACTAAGGAGAAACATCTGAGTAAATTCTACTGTCACATTACTCAGAAATCGCTGCAGCACTCTGAGCAAGATGGCCAGCCTCTGATATATGATTTATTCAACTCATAAATAATTATTCACAATCTTTATAGACAATATATAAAACTAAAGAAAATTAGAGTGAAAAGCAACATCGGCCAAAGCAGAATCTAGAAATGAATGAGGAAAATGTACTCCATCCACTACTGCGTGAAGTCAGGTGTGTGTGCGTTTATGTGAGAGTCAGCGCTCCTCCAGTCCGTCCCGCCGTGGCGTCTAACTGTCTGGCCTCACTGCTGAGAACATGCTGCTTAATTGAATCCTACACCTGTTACTGGCAGGTACAAAGTGCTGCCAACAGGGGGCAGAGCTCTGTGTGGCACTGGGCATCCTCTTCAAAGCTGAATGGGTCGTTGTGTGCTTATTTACGTCAGCGAGTGTGTTAAGCATGTGAATGAGCGTCAGTGTGTTTTTAAGAGAGAGCGAGAGAGACAGATGTAGACAGAAAGGTAGGTTTAAAATACTGCCGTTTTGCACATCTGAATGCAAGCAAGAAAGAGAGAAAGACAGTTAAAGATTGTTGGAAGTGTTGCTGTATGCTTGGAAGCAGAGAGTGGGATAAAAAAGGCGAAGGGTCAAAGGTTATTCCTGTGAAATGAGAATTAGGATTGAGTTAATCTGATAAAGACTAGAAGGGCTCCCAGATTGTGTCCTGGACAGTAAGAGGTTAGCAGCAAGACAGAGACATGTGCTATGCTTATTCCATGTTCACATACATGCAAACACACAGATAGACTCACCTCAATAATATCCACACCCTTCAAAAACACATACCTGTTCTGTTTACAAAGTCAACCACAAATACATAGGCTTGCTGTACAAAAAGCCTTATTATATTTCAGCACTCATAATTTCCAGGACACACAAATGTTGCTACTCCTATTATTACTTAAGGACTTTCTATAGATGTAGAGCTAATGGCATCCCTTAACCCTCACAGAAAACATTAAACATTTTTATTTATTTATTTATTTATATAAAATATGGTATATTATGTGTATTTAGCTATCTGAATCATTAGGACACTTGTGATATCCTCGTAATGCAGGGTTACTACATTATGAGGGTATTTTTGATCCCATAAATACGTCAAACCATTGCTAGGGTGTTCGCAGAGGCTTGTGGCACTTTACTACACGGTTGCCAAGTTATTCTGGGTGGTTTCCTACTGGCTCAGTCCAACTAAAATTAATATTCTGTCATCATTCACTCCCCCTCATGGCTTTCCTCTGTGGAACATAAATTAGGATATTTTGAAATTTCCATATACAATGGAAGTCGATGAGGTCCCTTTTTCAAGTATATTCCTTTGTGTTCTGCAGTAGAAAGAAAATGGTAAGGGTTTAGAAAAACTATGAGTGGGAGTACATGATGACAGTAAAGGGTTAGGCTTTTATGGTCCCTAAAAATATATTTTCTATGTGACATTTTCACCTGATTTAAAGGAAAAGTTCACCAAAAAAAGGAAAAATTTGTCATTATTTACTCACAAACTTGCACAAGTTTTCTTTCTTGTGTTGAACACAAAAATATATATATATTGAAGAGCAAAACAGTTGTTTGTCCCCAAGGACTTTCATTGTAGGGAAAGAAATACCATGGAAGTCTTTAAAATGTCGGAAAATCTTGGAACATTTAAAATGTCTTCTTTTATGTTCAATATAAGAAAGAAACTCATACAAGTCTGGAGCAACATAAGGGTGAGTAAATGATGACAAAATTGTAGTTTTTGGGTAAACTATCCCATTAACCCCTAAGCATTTGCAATAAAACCGGGGATGTTTGCCTTAGCATAAAAACATCCATGGACGCCACTAGTATGTGTGCAATTGATTATCTTTGAGTTTAAATACCTTGAGTTGCAGAACACTCTATCTATGTCTGAATTACATCACATTACACCCTCATTGAAATTCGAGATGACCTGCACGTGCTTCGGCTCTTTAGATTTAACAATACACACACACATGCACACAGTGTCCAATCTCTTTTACTGCCCAGGCGAGCGGCTGCCCAGGTCATGTGACAATGTGTGCGCATGTGGATTATACTTGATATGTTGCCATGTTTCAGAAGGATAGTTCATCCAAAAACGAAAACCCTGTCAACATTTATTCACATTCATGTTGAAACCAGTGTTGTTATATTTAACTAAAACTGAAATGATAAAAAAAAAAAAAAAAACTTTTTTAGTAACTGAAATAAAGCAAAATAAAATGTGCATTGCATGAAAAATGTGCAATATTAAAATGAAAAATAAAATAATAAAAAAACACAAACACAAAAATTGAAATATAAATTAAAGCAATTTGAACTATGATTTATTTGTATAATAGTTTATAAATAACTGCCTTGACAAATAAACATTAGGTTGCGGTATTAGACTTACTAAAACTCAAATAAAAATAAAGCTAAAAATAATTATACAAAAAAAAAAAAAACCTAATAAAATTCACTAAATCGCAAAACATGATTACCAAAAACACACTACAATTAAAATGAAAATTGAAAAAATAAAGCTAATTCAAAATATTAATACAATAACAGTATATAAATGATTGACAATTAAATACGTTTAAGTTAAATAGAAATGTAAAAAGTAATACAACTGACAAAAGCACATACCAAAATTATTAAAACGACTACAATTTTTATAAAAACTATTTATAAAAAAAGCTAATTCAAAACATGAATGCTATAATAGTATATAAATAAAGCTGAAATAACAAAATTGTAAGCGTGTCTGACGTTTTTTCTATGGATCACAAAAGAAGATTAGTAGTAAAATGTCCAAGCTGCTTTTTTTCCATACAATGGAAGGGAAAAAAAGGAAAGCTGTAGTAACTATTCAGTATAATTTGGGGAAGAGAAGCTTGGACATTTTGCTAAATAACATTTTTTTTTTTTTTTAGCTGAACTATCCCTTTAATACTGGCCCAGAGGTGAAAAACAGTGTGTAAATGTGTGTGTGGTGTGTCTCAAACAAACACAAACCCTGAGCACAACAGCATCGAGGCACTTCCCAGGATTCCATAATCAGACAATTAATCGATCCTTAAACCAACGAGTGGTAATAAACAAAGACTGGGTGGGTGGGTGGTCAAGACAATGTTGTTAATGAAAATAATTGTTAACTGTTAATGAAATAGATAGAGGATAGAGGAAATAATTAGCAGCAGAGCGAGAGGACAGATAAAGCGGCTGAAGAGGGGAAGAGAGGGGGGCTGGCTGTCCGCTGTGGCATGATTGCAGGTAAGAACACTCTGAAATGTAGAGCAGAACTCTCACAGCACTCGCCAACAGCACCATGGGGAGGAAACAAAATGGAGGACCGACATCGAGGGAGTGTAAACTGATGTCAGTATCAGCGGAATGGAAGATTCACTCTGAGGTGCAGGTCTCATGACAGGTTTAGTACTCATTCCCATGAGACATTTCCACAAAACAGAGACAGAACAAACTGAAAACACACACACACACACACACACAAGTGATTCTTGCAGTCAGGAAATACTCATGAGAAGAGTATGGGCAGGAAGTGACAGATTTGCTCTGTTCCAACCTCTAGGCAAGCTGCCTATCTAGACGACATTTTACAAAGTGTTTCTGTCAGAATGTAAATTGTGTTAGGCTCCTGATCATCACGTCAGGGTTTATTTTGTGGTAATGATCAGCTTACTGTACATTATTCAGCTTGTAACACGTCTACTTACCAAAGACATCAATAAATGGACTACGTATTGAGTATTGACTATGAAGTGCTACGAGAAGTCCAATCAGTTGCATTGGGAAATAGTCAATTATTCAGTTTTGCATCATTATATAAAAATATTTGACTGCAGAATATTACAATTGACCAATAAGTGTTGAATTTTTTTTAGAACTATAAAGTTTTCAATATCTGTATTTGTTGATCATTAGAGTAACTAGCTTAGCAAAAATTAATTGAATTCTGAATTTTTACAAGCAATATTTGCATGGTTTGTGTGAGTGAGTGTTAATGTACAACCGCACTGGACATTGTGTTCATTTCCATTCATATCCATGCGTGTGTGGGTGAGCAGGAATGCTATCAAATGCAAAGGAGGTTTGCTGTGAACCAAAGTTCAAGTTTCTTAACCTCCGATCCGTCAATTTGTATAACGAAAAATCGTTTAAACAATAGAGGATCTTTAGTCACAAATTGACCTATTGGCTCAATTCACAGAATACAAACTTCAAAGTTGAATGGTAATGTGAAAGTGGGGAAGATTTTAACATTTTGAATTTAATATTATTTGCGATTTATACATTATTTAAGAGAGCATGACATTACACCCTGTTGGCCAGATTCATTGCGGGGGCTGAAATAATTTAGCATAATCTCCTGTAGCTTTAGTCTATGTTTGTTAGCTTTAAGATTCGATTTAATAGTGTTAACCCCCCAAACCCCACCCCTAAATCTTTCTTGTCGGTTATTGGCTGGAACAGTTTGTTATGTTTCATGGTGCGGGTGAGCCCAGTTTATTTTTCTTGTTGTTTGTGGAGCCTGTGGTGTCTAGAGAGACCCCGTTTTTTACAGTGTGTTCAGGGGACAAGCAGCTAGCGGATAGTGAAGAGATGTTTGGTGGATGTGACAAAAAATGTTTTGGCCTAAAAAATGTGTGACATCACTTAAGCCTGACGTTGACCAGTTGCTGGTCCTATAGAGGACGCAACCAGATAAGAAATCTTTGAAGGGCTTCCACTTTTACGCTCTATTTTCAAACAGTTAAAAAAAATGTATACTCTGAAAGTGTATGTATGCTCAAAAAACTGAAAGGGGAGAATGTACATTTTATCTGTATCTGATTCTGAAGGAGCAGAAAACTGTGAGAAGTATAACGCAATGCTGTGCTGTGTCATTGTATTCTCATTTTTGTCCATCATTCCACTGACTTAAAATAGTAAGCATCTCTTCATGGCTCTAATGTATAGAAAGTGTGTGTAATGCGGCCCAAATCACCATCAGACTTGTCCTTTAGGGATCAGCAACAGAGATTTGGCCAGTAGTTTTATTACTTTTTTACCTTGCCCTGCTAACATTTTCATTTTCCCAACTACAAAAGAATGACCCATATTATTTTTTAAGCAAATACTTTTTTATATTTGTTAGATATATTGATATTTTTCATGAACTTTAACTTAACATTCATTAAAAAGTATATGTTCCTATTGCTCAGTGGGTTAGTATTGCATTAGCACTGTGTTCGATTTCAAGGAAACATACTGTACATACTGGCGAATAAAATGTTTAAAGCTTGAATGCACTGTAAGTCGCTTTGGATAAAAGCATCTGCTAAATGCATAAATGTAAATGTAAATGTAATGTAATGTCAAGGCTACTGGCTATTTAATATAAGCGATGTGTCCTTTTGTATGCCCTGTCCTGCCTTCTTGTTTTAACAGGAAATGTGTCAACACTGGAAAGAAAATTGCACTTTTAAAACATTTTATGGCATCTTTAAGGCCTAGTATGACCACATTCTCACTATAGTAGCTGCCTACGTAGAGAACAATTCAAATCTGTCACTTAGCCTCAGCAGATAGCCGCCTATTTAGACAGTATCAAAGAGACAGCTCACTAGGGTTTGGAACAGATCGTTCAAATCATATAGCCAGCTGTAGATGATATGAGGCTGATTTATTCCTGGTTCAAGATCAGTTCAAGTCTCGCAAAAGTTTGAAACTAAATACTCAAGAGACTGGCAAGAGGATCAAGTACAGCAGCCCCAAATCTCTGTGATTGGCTGGCAGGACCGAATCAGGCTGGGAGCTGATTGGCACCACGGAGCGAGGCCGTTTTGAGTGGAACCAGCTCTGCCTAACAAAGCAGCCATCTCACAGAGTTGCCAACTGCCACCGTACCCTCTCTTTGGACACATGCGGACACACAATGGGGAGGGAGCGACTGCTACAGACGCCACTTAGCAGCTTCCCAAAGCAGACAACAAAACAGAAGGGATTAAAAAGAAGAATGACGCCACTGGCAGATGACAAATTAGAGGAGGGACCAGAGGAAGTGTGTGGAAGGGGATCTGAGGTAACCTGCGGCTGCTTTTGATGAACACATGATAATTTGGAAGGATTTTAACTAAGAGGAAAGGAAACCGATGAAAAAAGAGAGAATGTGACGTGGCGAAAAACAGAAAGCTTGTAAAGAGAGACACTGAAGCACCTGAAAATGGGAGAAAGCATTTTGCAAGGGGTCGGGCAGTTACCAGCTCTACAAATCGTAACTCTTATAAAAAATAACGTATAGAGAAAAAACATGGGTTATCCTGAAGGAAGAAAGGTAGGAAGGAAGATGTAAACAAAAAAGGGTCTGAAAGAAAAAAAAGGTCTCAAACAGTATGGAGGAGTCGCTTTGGATCTGAAAGGACAGATACAAAATTAATCGCAAACAATAGAGAAATGAATAAATGATGGCTCATGAAAGAGGGTGGAATTGCACAGATGGGTGCACGTGTCGGCGGAGGATATGGGTTTAGTGGGAGAAATGACTTCCTGTCCAACAGAAAAATAGAGCGGAGGAGTGCTCGGTGTAAAGTGGCTCGTGCGAGTGTGCGTGAGAGAGAAAGAATAGAGAGCGTGCACGCGTGCATGTGCCGCATTTAGTCGGCGAGCGTGTTTCCCTTGGGGTAGAAGTGATCAGATTAAAGGATGGTTATTAATTTCTCAAATAGACTTAATTGGAACTTTTAGCAGGACAGCTGGTGGAGATCTGCTGTTTTTCCTCAAGTGAGAGTTGCGTGCGTGCGTGCGTGTGTGTGTGTGTGCGCATTTGATATGCATGCATGAGGTCTTCTGGGCACAGGGATTAGTGCGTGGATGAAGGACCGTACGTATGTTGGCGCGTGTCGGTGTTATCTGAAACAAGAACCAAATCTGGAAGGAGGTTCGGTTATAAGCCAGAAAAAGGAAGAGAGAAAACTAGTGAGAGAGAGAAAGAAAGAGAGCAGGAGGGATATAAACATCAAACATGAGCACTACACAAGGTGCTGGGTTAGGAGAGGGGGATGAGGGAAGGAAACGGAAGAGGAAGGGGAGGAAGAAGGAGGAGGAGGGCGGGCGGGGCGAGCTGTGGTTTTTATGTTCATTGTGGTCTTTACCTTTTTGGTCCACTTCTATTCAAGCATCGGAAAAAAAGAGAGAAAAGACAGAGAGAGCAAAAGAAAGAGCGAAAGAGAGAGAGAGTGAAGATAATGAAAGAAAAAACAGGTGCAGGAAAAAAGAGAAAATTGAGATTAAATAAAAGGCTATCCTTTCTCAAATCATGTCATTCTGTCAGTGTGATGTAGGCTCTTTACAGAGAGGATGACTCGAGTGAGTAATGAGAGGGGAGAATGGCCTCAACTGTTTTCACAAAGTTTTATGAAACCCCTTCCATTCTTCCTGTCACATGACACACGTACACTTCCCTCAGTCACACACACTCTGCCCCCTCCTTCGCCCCCTCTCCCCTCCATCTTTCTGTCATTCCTCTATCCACGCTTCTGTATCTTTGGGCTGCTGTGAGAGAGAGAACATGATGCACGTTCGAAATGGCATAGCACGCATACTAGTTTTGCAGTGTGCAGTATGTATACAGTGCACAGTATGTAAATTTCCACCTGAAATACCTGCATGGCCTGGCTCATTCGCCAAAGATGTGGGCAACAGAGCACACTGTGTGGAATAATGTATTCCATAATGCTGGACTTGACTTTCTATATTTAGGTTCCAAACATGCAAGTATGTTGCTGTAAATGCTAGTATGCAAGTTCTGTTTCATTTGTCATGTGTTGAGAAATCCGTCTTGTTGCAATTCATAATGCAACACAAGTTCTTAGCATTGCCGCAAGGTTGTATTATAGTGAAAATTTTTTAGGCCCAAAATGTACAATGAAGAGGAATGTGAAGGCAAATACTTCTAATATGCAAGTTCTATTTGTCATGCATTTTGAAATGTGTCAGGCTGCAATTCATAGTGAAAGACAATGCAACTTTTTAGCATTACTACAAGGCTGTTACAGTGAACATTTCCAGGCCCAAAATGTGTCAAATGCTTAGGTATGTGGATGCAAATGCTTTTAGTACTGAAGTCTATTTAATTTGTGATACAATGGTCACAATTTGCAAGCACAAGTATGTGAACGCAAATGTTTCAAGGATGCAAGTTCTATTTAAATTGTCACACATTACAAAATATGCCAGGTTGCAATTCATAATACAATGGAAGTTCTTAGAATTGCCACTTTAGAGTTGCTATTGTGAACAATTTTAGGCCCAAATTGTACATTGCATAAGTATAAGAATGCAAATGTTTCAGGTATGCAAGTAATTAAATAAATAGGCCTATACAGTATATGTTTTGTAATAAGATTCATGCTAGTATGCCATTTCGAATACATTTCCAAGTGTGTTGGAGTCTTCTGTATCTGTGAGGAGGAAAAAAGGGTTATCAAAGAGACAGAATGATGCAGTGATGAAGAGGAAATAGAGAAAGATAGAAGAAATGTGGTGGAAATGCGGATTTCTCTCTGAACCTGAAGGGGCTGGTTCTGGCTCGGCTGGAATCGAGCGAGCTGTTCTTTCTCTCTTACAGAGCTTGACCACTTATCGCTTCTACTTACTGAATCCATCAAGATCCAGCTGCCAATCACTGATTGTGGTCTGGGGGACCATGTGACATGGCTGAGGTACATTTCTGAGAACCAAAAACAGGCTGAGAGGAGGAGAGAGGCTATTATAGTAAGGAAAAAGTTGGAGAGAAAAAAAAAGTAGAGAGAGAGAGGACGGCAGAACAGAGGAACATTTTATTTCCACTGCCTGCTGGAAAAAAACAAGTTTGAAGTACAAGTTTGAGGTGGTCATTCTGGTTTAGGAAACATGGTAGATGGTTTGCTGCTGGTAAGAGGTCTGTTAAGCTAAGGCAGTTTCCCCACTCTAACCAGCTTGCCAGGTCGACCTTGTGCTAGTCTCATATAGCAGCACTTTCACTATCAGATTAAAGTTTTCCTTTCTCTTTGGACAGTTACAATATGTTCATGATTAGATAAGATTCCTAAAGTTGCAAAGACTAAAGTCTCAAACCCA
Organism: Carassius carassius; assembly: GCF_963082965.1. Classification (NCBI taxonomy): domain Eukaryota; kingdom Metazoa; phylum Chordata; class Actinopteri; order Cypriniformes; family Cyprinidae; genus Carassius; species Carassius carassius. Next base: position 42,947,609 of record NC_081755.1, on the reverse strand, counting down.
AAGAGATTTTGTTTATAAAAGTTAAGACTCATCCACGCCCTCCTAAAACACCTCATTTAAACACGCCCGCAGATGTCTACGTCAAGATTTGCATAATACTGCCCAAATGTTCGTGCAAAGAAAGAAGGCAAAACTTTATTGTTGCTGCCACCGCCGCAGCTGTGTGTTAAGTTGCAAAAGTGAAAATACTTTGTTTGGCCTTCCAAAAGAGGATATGATTAGAAATCAGTGGTTAATTTGTATTTACAACACTGTTCCAGAACAATTCAACCCAAATATTCAGATGTGTGCAGTGCATTTTATAGAGGACTGTTTCCTGATCCTGGGAGTAGACAATGCTGGATGTTCACAGTCTGTAAGTACTTCTACATATTTAAATAATTTGCCACTGATGATTCAAACACAAGCTTTGAGCAGCGTATACTAGCGCTTGTTGTTTGTCGCTTCTCCGATCACAAATGCAGACATGGTTTTATGTGTGCGCGATGCAAGGCAACATGTAAAAAGACAGTATAAATCATTATAATCCATAATTATGTCCCCAATGGATGCAACAAATGCCTCGGGTTTTATTGGTTTTTATCTCAGCGATCCCAGGAGATGGCATTACGTATGGTAAGGGGTGTAACATTTATGTCACATGCTTGAGTTATTCAGCTAATTATAATGCACTGGATAGCTGGCCAATCAGTGTACACCTCGCTTTTCAGAGAAAATCGACGCATTCCAGAAAGGCGGGGCACAGTGGAGAAACAATAATGTACATCATGTGGAAAATAATGTGTTTTTTTTTTAGCTTAAGCCACATAAACACATTTAGCAAATTTTCAAGAAAAGGTCCACTGTTTATTGTTTATGGTCACTGCTCACACAAGTCACTTTCATACCAAGCGTTTTTTTCAGCTTGTAGCCTCTTATTCCCAGACATGTCCTGGCTGGGATTTGGTTTTGTTTTCCTATTCTTTTCATACTTGCTGAAGGTAATGACTGAAAATCATTTTGACCAAAAGCATGCAGGTATTGTACATAATCAGCCAATTGTGGTCAAAGCAATGCAAATAGAAATACATATAAGATGTGAACTTTTGAGAGCTTGTCAACAGAAAAACAGGACATTTTATGCAATTCAGGAATCCCAAGCAGGACAAAGCACATAAAACCATATTCTAATGGTTTTGGCTGGATTTTCCAGCAGCACTTTCAAGCTGTTTTTCCCCTCACTCACTACACGTTTGGCCATTGCATGGTTTCTCTCTCTCTTTCTGGGTTAAGTTTACTCTGTGTGTTTGTATGTAAGAGCACAGCTTTGAAGTGTATGACAGAGAGACAGCCAGAGTGTGACAGTGAGTGACAGCTTGTCTGTCTCTCCGATCTGGATGTGCTAGTGTTAGCATTACCCATGGCTCACACATAAGCGCTCAGTTAACCGCTAACGTGTTAGCGATATGTGTCTGCCTGTAGCCGGCGACACGCAATCAGCGTGTGAAGCTCAGTGTCTTTCCCCCCCGAGACTCATTGTGTCTCCTAAAAGGCAAACCAGAATATCTGAAGAAGGGGATCTCGAGGGAGAGAGGGATGGAGCGATCAGCGGAGAAAAGAGAGGGGAAGAGACTCGTTTCTGAGCCTGTGCGGGTTTAAGGTTCTGAAGTTGAAGTCTTTGAAGTGATCTCACACATACAGACACACTTACACTGTCTGTAGAAAGGCAGCGGGCAGCCATCACTGTCTAACTCACTCACACCATTTGAGAACTGAAGAGCAGGGGACTAAGGAAGGGAATCAGAAGGAATTTAGATTACTTAAAGATTTAACTTAACAATTCCGGTTCCATATCGATCCATTAGCAGTTATTTTAGTACTTTTGTGGAAACAAAATGACAACTCTGCTGAGAGGAAAAAAGAGAGGGAGAGAGCAAAATGGCTGAGCTGGTTTTAAGTTTTTTTTTTTTTTTGCTGTAATACTAAAACATTTAAAGTGACATTAAAGACTTCTGCTTTAAAGAAATGTACAACCCGAATTCCGGAAAAGTTGGGACGTTTTTTAAATTTTAATAAAATGAAAACTAAAGGAATTTCAAATCACATGAGCCAATATTTTATTCACAATAGAACATAGATAACGTAGCAAATGTTTAAACTGAGAAATTTTACACTTTTATCCACTTAATTAGCTCATTTAAAATTTAATGCCTGCTACAGGTCTCAAAAAAGTTGGAACGGGTGCAACAAATGGCTAAAAAAGCAAGCAGTTTTGAAAAGATTCAGCCTGAAGAACATCTAGTGATTAATTAAGTTAATTGATATCAGGTCTGTAACATGATTAGCTATAAAAGCTTTGTCTTAGAGAAGCAGAGTCTCTCAGAAGTAAAGATGGGCAGAGGCTCTCCAATCTGTGAAAGACTGCGTAAAAAAATTGTGGAAAACTTTAAAAACAATGTTCCTTAACGTCAAATTGCAAAGGCTTTGCAAATCTCATCATCTACAGTTCATAACATCATCAAAAGATTCAGAGAAACTGGAGAAATCTCTGTGCGTAAGGGACAAGGCCGGAGACCTTTATTGGATGCCCGTGGTCTTCGGGCTCTCAGACGACACTGCATCACTCATCGGCATGATTGTGTCAATGACATTACTAAATGGGCCCAGGAATACTTTCAGAAACCACTGTCGGTAAACACAATCCGCCGTGCCATCAGCAGATGCCAACTAAAGCTCTATCATGCAAAAAGGAAGCCATATGTGAACATGGTCCAGAAGCGCCGTCGTGTCCTGTGGGCCAATGCTCATTTAAAATGGACTATTTCAAAGTGGAATAGTGTTTTATGGTCAGACGAGTCCAAATTTGACATTCTTGTTGGAAATCACGGACGCCGTGTCCTCCGGGCTAAAGAGGAGGGAGACCTTCCAGCATGTTATCAGCGTTCAGTTCAAAAGCCAGCATCTCTGATGGTATGGGGGTGCATAAGTGCATACGGTATGGGCAGCTTGCATGTTTTGGAAGGCTCTGTGAATGCTGAAAGGTATATAAAGGTTTTAGAGCAACATATGCTTCCCTCCAAACAACGTCTATTTCAGGGAAGGCCTTGTTTATTTCAGCAGGACAATGCAAAACCACATACTGCAGCTATAACAACAGCATGGCTTCGTCGTAGAAGAGTCCGGGTGCTAACCTGGCCTGCCTGCAGTCCAGATCTTTCACCTATAGAGAACATTTGGCGCATCATTAAACGAAAAATACGTCAAAGACGACCATGAACTCTTCAGCAGCTGGAAATCTATATAAGGCAAGAATGGGACCAAATTCCAACAGCAAAACTCCAGCAACTCATAGCCTCAATGCCCAGACGTCTTCAAACTGTTTTGAAAAGAAAAGGAGATGCTACACCATGGTAAACATGCCCCGTCCCAACTATTTTGAGACCTGTAGCAGAAATCAAAATTGAAATGAGCTCATTTTGTGCATAAAATTGTAAACTTTCTCAGTTTAAACATTTGCTATGTTATCTATGTTCTATTGTGAATAAAATATTGGCTCATGTGATTTGAAAGTCTTTTAGTTTTCATTTTATAAAAATTTAAAAAACGTCCCAACTTTTCCGGAATTCGGGTTGTAGATCTATTGAGCTTTCTATTAGAAAAAAACTGTATCATAGTTTCTAAAAAAATAAGCATCACTGTTTTCCACATTGGTATATTGGCAAATTAACGAAAAATAAAGCATCAACAAGTGTTGACATTTGCCAACAGCACAGCAGTAATGACTTTAACTACTTTATTTCTAAGATCGATACTATTAAAGATAAAATTGTAACCATGCAGCCGTCAGCTATAGTATCGCATCAGACAGTGCACTATAGATCCCCCAAGGAACAGTTCCACTCATTCTCTACTATAGGAGAGGAAGAATTGTACAAACTTGTTAAATCATCTAAACCAACAACATGTATGTTAGACCCTATTCCATCTAAGGTGCTTCCAGAAGTCATAGATCTTCTTCTGACTATTATTAATTTGTCATTAACATGTCCCCAAAGCCTTCAAACTGGCTGTTATTAAGCCTCTCATCAAAAAACCACAACTAGACTCCAAAGAACTAGTTAATTACAGACCGATCTCGAATCTCCCTTTTCAGTCCAAGATACTAGAAAAGGTGGTATCCTCACAATTATATTCCTTCTTAGAGAAAAATGGTATATGTGAGGATTTCCAGTCAGGATTTAGACCGTATCATAGTACTGAGACTGCTCTCCTTAGAGTTACAAATGATCTGTTCTTATCATCTGATCATGGTTGTATCTCTCTATTAGTTGCTATTGGATCTTAGTGCTGCGTTTGACACAATTGACCACAACATTCTTTTGCATAGACTTGAACACTTTGTTGGCATTAATGGAAGTGCATTAGCATGGTTTAAATTATACTTATATGACCGCCATCAGTTCGTAGCAGTGAATGAAGAGGTATCATATCGATCACAAGTGCAGTATGGAGTACCTTAAGGCTCAGTACTAGGGCCGTTACTCTTCACGCTTTACATGTTACCCTTGGAAGATATCATCAGAAAACACGATGTTAGCTTTCACTGTTATACTGATGATACTCAGCTCTATATTTCTTCACAGCCCGGTGAAACACACCAATTTGAAAAACGGAATGCATAGTCGATATAAAAAACTGGATGATGATTAATTTCTTACTGCTAAATTCTTAATTGTTAATTATAGAACCTAAAAACTCTGCATGTAATAACCTAGAATGCTGTCTAAGACTTGATGGCTGCTCTGTTTTTCCATCTCAAAAATATATCTAAATTACGACCTATGCTCTCAATATCAAATGCAGAAATGTTAATCCATGCATTTATGACCTCAAGGTTAGATTACTGTAATGCTTTATTGGGTGGTTGTTCTGCATGCTTAATAAAAAAACTTCAGCTAGTACAAAATGCAGCAGCTAGAGTTCTTACTAGAACCAGGAAGTATGACCAAATTAGCCCGGTCCTGTCAACACTGCACTGGCTCCCTATCAAACATCGTATAGATTTTAAAATCTTGCTTATTACTTATAAAGCCCTGAATGGTTTAGCAACTATGTACTTGAATGAGCTCTTGTTGCATTATAGTCCTCTTGCTACATCATTAGAAGAATGGCATTTATGCTAATATTAGTCTGTTTCACTCTTATTCCAGAGTCACCGTAGCCACAAGATCTGTATCCAGATCAAAGGGTTACTGCAGTCACCCAGATCCAATACGTATCCAGACCAGATGGTGGATCAGCACCTAGAAAGGACCTCTACTGCCCTGAAAGACAGCGGGGACCAGGACAACTAGATACCCCAGATACAGATCACATGTAAAGACTTTGTCTCAGACAACCAACGGGACAAGACCACAGGAAACAGATGATTCTTCTGCACAATCTGACTTTGCTGCAGCCTGGAATTGAACTACTGGTTTTGTCTGGTCAGAGGAGAACTGGCCCCCCATCTGAGCCTGGTTTCTCCCAAGGTTTTTCTCCATTCTGTCATCGTTGTAGTTTAGGTTCCTTGCTGCTGTCGGCTCTGGTTTGCTTAGTTGAGGACAGTTCATTTACAGTGATATCGTTGACTTGATTGCAAATGATTGCAAAGATATTATTTAAAATGAACTTAGCTAAATGATGACATCACTGAATTCAATAATGAACTGCCTTTAACTGTCATTTTGTATTATTGACTCACTGTTTTCCTAATTAATGTTGTTCAGTTGCTTTGACACAATCTGTTTTGTTTAAAGTGCAATATACAGTAAATAAAGATGACTTGACTTGACTATTGGAAATGTTTATTGATTCAAATCAGCATAATATATTGATTTCTAAAGGATCATGTGTCAATGAAGACTGGGGTAGTGGAGTAAAATCTATAAAAAAAAAGGTTAATTTAAATTGTAATAGCATTTCACAATATTACTGTTCTTACTGTATTTTTGCAGCTTTTTTGAGCATTAGAGATATCATTAAAAAAATAAGCATCTTACCAAACCTAAGCATTTGAATAGTAATGTAGGATTGCTTAAGCAGGTATTTCAAAAGGGAAAATCCTGTTGTGAATGTATCTTTATCTACAGTATATGTTTTCATATTAACAACCTGTCAATAAGTACAGAGACAGTTCTCATTTCGAGTTTTTTTTTTTTTTTACCTATTCATTAAAATTACAAATTAATGATCTGATTTGTGAGTGAATGACTATGTGTTGCTTAACCAGCAAAGGCAGCAAGCTAGAAAGAATTATTGTCTACAGTTTTGGATTGTTTTCTCTTGTTTTACCCATTGTCATTGTTCCTGGTTTTCCATACATGTTTTTTTTCCTGTTCTTGTTTATTATCCTGTGTATTTAAGTTCCTATTTGTTCCTTCCTTTTTGTAGGGTCTACTCACTGAGCTTGTGCATTTGCACCAGTTTCAATGTTGGAATCTCCCCTGTGTTTCATCAATAAAGACGATTTATGATTATTCGTGCCTCCTGCATTTTTTATGCAACGACATACCATGACAGTCTATGCAGGGCTGTAGCTGGGGTTAGTGGGGTCCCGGTGCAGGTTGTACCAGTGGGCCTTGTTTGAAATTGTTTAATTTCTATGTTCGCTCTATAAATTTATTTGTGCTATTTACACAATGTTAATTATTATTATTTTTTTTCAGGTTTGTAGGTGTCCAGGTACAGAAAACAAAAAAAAATAATCGTAAAATAGCACTGCATAGTCTTCACTGTAAAAAAACAACTATATCGTCAAACCAAAATTTATTCAGACCTTCAACACTTCTCACATTATCACAGTTTATTTTCTATAGTTTAGGAAATGGTAATAAAATATGACAAGAACTCAGTTAAATTATCAGAACAAATTCATCTTGATAATGTCAGATAACTTTGATAGAAAGGTAATGGATTACAACCAACCAAAAACTCAGACAACTGTTAGTATGACAATATTTACACAACTATTAATACTTTGTTGACCAATTATCAAACAGGTGCTTAATTTTGTTCAGTCTGTGGTGTAAAAAGGTCGCATTAGCAATAAAAAAAATACTTATAGTCAGGTCAAAGTGTCCGAATAATATTTGTCCAATTTTTTAAATATTTTTTAATCAATTTTACTGGTAGTACACTGTATGAATAATTTTTTGGGTATAATATGTCACAGTATACTGTTTATTTTGCTATACTCACTTACATAAATAAACTATAGTGTCCTGCACTCAAATATCAAAAATTATATCTGCTGTCTGAATAATTTTTGGGTTGACTCTGGATTCTTGTTAAAATTAAAAAGTAATTCAGTCAAGAGTAGAGAGTGATTTTCTTTCTTTCATTTTCTCGAATTAACACTACAGCAGCTAGTAAATTAGGCGCGGTCACTTTAAGAGACAATGCATCCATTATAAGCACACTCATCCAATTTCTTTCTCTACTGTTTACTTTCACTTAAGACATAACCAACAGTTTTTCGAAGATACTCTCCAAGACGAGTATTTTGACATCATTTTGTATGTATTTATTGCACAAGAGCAAGAAGAGGCAAATTCAGTATTGAAGCGTTTTGAGACGAGTCTCTCTGTGTGCACCCTGAACACCAGAACACCAGGTGCTGAAGTGGGCTCTTACACATCTTTTTCTGTTTGCATGTTTAAACTGCGATTTGTATTTGTTCGTTTAGGTGCAGGAGGATGTGAAGGAGAGCTCGAGTCGTTGTTGCTGTCCATGAGATGCGGCTCTTGTGCTCTCAGCATGCGCACAGAACACGGTGTGTGAGTACAGTTGAGTTTTTCCACGTCTTGTGTTTGAATGCTTAAAACTCTTTTGAATGTTTAAATTGGCAAAGGTTAAAAACACGTGCAAATGATAAGCTTTTGTCACCACTTTTCACCCCACTAGAGATGGCCCTGAGTCTATGTATTTTCTTTGCTGCATTTACTCTAATTGCATTAAATTTAAACTGCAAAATCAAAACTGCAACATTTTGTTGTGGCTTTGAAGATTCAGTAACATCAAATATACTGACACTGTACTTTAGCATAGTGTTTAGTCTGCATCAGCAGAACAAAACAGAGGAAAGTAAATGTCATGAAAATTATTTGATTCTAGTAGTTTTCCTCTAAAACTCCAACAGAAATTTATTCACCCTAAGGGTGACATAACAGAACTAATGCAAAGCATTTCATTTTAATAAAAAAAATAGCCGACAGAGACATCCCTCTGTGTATGTGATTTCATCGCTTGTTTAACAGGGTGATGCAATCTGACGAGAACAAGCTCTCTCTCTCTCTCTCTCTCTCTCTATCTCTCTTTCTGTACAGATGCCTCAACAATGGTGATTCATATGAGACTTCATTGAGGGACCATAACATATGTGCCGTCTCTCTGTGTGACCTGGATTTAAGTCATACCAAAAGTGTTTTTCCCCTTGAGCCAGAGAGAAAGACAGTGAGGAAGACAGAAACACAAAGATAGAAAAGCAGAGGGATAGACAGAAGGATAGACACATAAGACCTACAGCTAGATATGAAAGAATTTTTCTAGAATGATAGATAGATAGATAGATAGATAGATAGATAGATAGATAGATAGATAGATAGATAGATAGATAGATAGATAGATAGATCATAAATCTGTGATGGAAATGTTGGGAGAAAGAGAATAAAGAAAGTGTTAGTTGACTCATTCACGTTTCCTCTTCCACCTGTAGAGAAAAAGATCCAGACAACCAAACAATCACACGCACACACACATAAACACTCACGCATTACAAACACGTCAAGCACTGGTGCATGCGGACTTGGTTTGATCCTTTCATTGGCTTCCAGCTTTATTTGCCTGTCACTGGTGAACAAGTACGGTGGTGCTTGAGCCTCCTCAGCCCAGCGGTCTCTGCAATGCTATCAATTACTCATGTGATAATGAGGGGCACTAATGAACACACACCTGAGGAGCACAGCCAGCAGACGGCGCGTGCTTCGCATCACCACCAGAGCATGTCTCCATGCTTACATTTCTCAAGCTTTTCTCTGGCATCAAGAGGTGGAGTTGGAGATGAATCCAGTGGCAAACTGTTTGCGCATGTCACTCCACGCACATTCATGAGATTCACAAATTATGTAGGCCTAATACATATTAATGACTCGCAGCTGCGGCAGTTTCAGAGCTTTCCGTCTCTCTCTCACAAAGACCAAATTACACCAAAACACCTAGTGCGCATACACACTCCCACTGTTTAACACTTACTGAAGAGTTTGGACTGGAATGCCACTAAAATATTTTCTCTCACATTTACATCCTCAGAAAAAAAAATATTCTAAGAATTTATGAGGCTAAAATAAAACAAGCAAATGCAGTCAGGATGTGCACTTAATATAAACAACAGGTGAAGAAATGCAATCCTACAGCAGCAGTTAAACCATATTGTGTGCAGTATAATTTGCAAAAAACTATTTGGGCATTTCAGCTATTGTACGCTTGAAATGTATGGATTTGATCATATTACATAACATAAAACAAATGGAATTTATTTCCTAGTGAGAAAATGTATTTTATTTTTTTGTGATTGTCAAACATATTAGTGGATCATATTCATAGTAAAACCTTTTGAATAAATGTTTTCAAATACATATTAGGGTCAATGTTAAATAACCTTTTACAATTATCCAATTCCAAATGTCAAACATAAATATTATTATTATAATACACAGAATTATTTTTTACAAACTTGCAGTCTTACAAATGCATATTGCCAAATGTAGTTAATATAATTGAACTGTAATAATAATAATAATAATGATGATAATGATGATGCAAAATATGCTAAAATATATTCAATAATCTTTACTTATCACAAAAAAGTTTACTGTAGTTCTTTCTACATAATTATAGTTATAATTAAACTGTAATAATAATAATAAAAAAGTTTGCTAAAGATAAATATAATTTAATATAATAATTAAATATAGTTTACTTTCAGCATAAAACAATTGATTGCGTAGTTCTTTCTTCATAATTCTGCTTTTAGGTAATATAATAAATTATTATCAATATAAATAATATAATATTGCAAAAGTTAAAATAATAACAATAATATATTGCAGATATTAAATGTTTTACTTTGTGCATTAAAGAGTTGACTATGTACTTCTTTCTAAATAATTGTGTTTTTAATTAATATATTTAATTATAATTACTATATAATAATGCAAAGTTTACAAATAAATAAATGAATGAATAAATAAGTACATCGCAGACATTAAATATGGTTTATTTTAGCATAAAAGAGCTGGCTAGCCACCCACTCCACATTTTTTTCAGGAAGTGCATTGCCATAGAAATTAATAACATCTGATTCTGAGGATGTGAACAGCAGAGAGTAATTGTCATCTGGTGATTACTGTAATTCTGGCATGACGTGACCGCAATATTACTCTTAAAGCACCAAGGCACTTGACAGTTTGATTGGCCGCTGCTCTATTTGAGCCCATAAGTCACCTATTGTGAAGACTAACCTAAGACGACGTTCCTTTAAACACATCTAATTGCCTTTTCTTGACCTGGCTGAGGTTATCAGATAAGCTAGCACAAGTATCAAGTGTGTGCAGTCTTGTTATATAATTCAAAACGACACCGGACACCAAGGAGAGATGCCAACCTACTGGACTAAACAGATTTGTGCCACAAGAGCAAATGAGGACGTATTACAGAGGTCGTGGATGCATTAATACTTCTTGACCAACATGGCCTCAGGCTGTATGAAGTTTGATTGAGTCTCCGCTGACTGTGTCAGGCGCTGCTGTTTGTCTTTATGGGCTGCTGTTTGGAGCATAGCTGCCTGTTTGTCATTTCCTCTGAGACACTAAGCTCTGTGGAAATGAGGGCCAGAAAGGTTGACTCCTGCTGGCACTCAGCACACGACTTTGACATGTTGGCTGCGGTCGCGGTTGTGCATGCACGAGGGTGTGTATTTGTGTGTACTGTATGTTTGTGTGTGCTGGCAGGCATACTGACTCTGTCTTTAAGCGTATGTGTTCGTGTAAGACAGTTTGGCTGAATCTGTCGCCGTTCTGTCTTGTGTGGCTGTTATCATGGAGGCTCGCGCACAAACAGGAGTTTGTCAGAAGCGCCACAAGCCAAGCTACGTCCTTAAATGCAGTAGCCCTTATTCCTCCATCCTAACATATTACATAAACAAACAAATGGACGTATGTCAGTGGTAAACACACGAATAACGGCACGAAACGTGTTCTCCAGCAGCTGTGGAAGATGGGGCATTATCAGAGCAATTAGGCGCAGTAAATTCAATTAATCTCGACAAATCTCCAAAGAGGCCCGAGCGATGCCACCATCCCCCGGTAATTAAAAATGGCCGAATTGGTTCAGCGTTCGAGGGCCGTGATGTCTGGATATAATTTAGGCACATTTCTATTTATTCCAGTACGCTAGCCAACAACATGTGGAGCCCAGAGAGGATCACGTCCCTTCCGTGCCCATAGTCCCTCAGGGGAGATGCGACTGACGGAGGATTCCGATAATTGGCTCTTCCTTGTCACTTCAGACAGTGAGAACTTTTCATCATGGAGGAATCAGGTCCCGATTTTCCTAGCCTCTCTATTCCTCAAACACCATAAACAAAGTTTTTAAAAATAGGAGATAAAATGCAAGTCAGCAGCTAGTTAATCATGCATCTTCTCACCTCTGTGCACGGCGCTATTTCAAACCAACATGCTAGAGATGGCGACTGGGGAGGAAGAAAAAAAAAGAGGAAAATAACTCTGACAGGCTAAATGAAGCGGTGAGCAGAGTGGTGAAGCGTACAAGCGTTTCAGCTGTGACTCACCTGCCGCTCGCCAACATATGTCATGCTAACGCACCGATTTAGCAGCCGCAAACTAGCCTGCCCTATATGCTTACTGTACTCCATCAGAAACACAACCTGTTGGAGAGGATCTAATATACTGTACATGCATATGGTCAAGAAAAAATAAAAATAAAAAATGAGATAACCAAAGTTAAGCCAGTGTTGGTTTTAAGTTATTTTACTTCTGTCTGACAAAAACAACTACAAAAAAGTAATAATAATAATAATAATAATAATAAAATACAAACTGAGAACAACTACTGTCAGAATAATGAAGAAATGTTTTAATGAATACAAAATAGCTACAAACTGCTAAATTAATAATGAAAAAATTATATAGTCATGCTGAAAATACAAAGATAAAATAATTAAAATAATGTTGAAACACACACACACACACACACACGCACGCACGCACGTAGGCTACTATATCAAAAATTTAATTAAGTGGAGACAAAATAATAAACTCCTGTGAAATTAAAGAAATAAACATAAAATTTGATAACAAAATTTTAAAACAAGATTTTGCTGATAAAACAAAACACTGAAGAGCAAATAATGAAATGCTGCCAAAATAATGCAAAACAAGTTAAAAAGCAGTCAAAAGAGAGACAAAATAATGTTACCAACAAGATGAAATAATGAAAAAAGTTAAAATAACAAAATTGTCAAACCGAACAAAACTACCAATAAATATTGTCAAAACATGAAACAAAATAGACACAAGTTGTGACAACAACAAATATAGAAAACAAGATAATAAAACACTGATAAAATTACAATCTAAATATTGTCAAAATAATGAAGCAAAATAGATGAAATTCTGTCAACACAGACAAAACAACAGAATACTATTAAAATATGAAATAACAAAAAAGACATTGAGTCTTTGAGAGAGAGGGAGAGACTAGTCGCTGCCTCTGAAGTAAATCTGAGTCTTGCTAAGCACCCGAAAGTGGAAAGCAGGGAATAGTATTTGCACTGTGTGTTTTGATGTGTTTGTGTGGAAGCAGTTTGAGGATTACGGCTGCTGAGCAAAGGTGGTCAAAGAGTGTGGGCTGAAGAGTCTCATTCATTTTGTACAAGTGTGTGTGTGTGTGTGAGAGAGAGAAAGAGTTGGAGAGCTTTAAAGATAAACGCTCAACTCTTCTGGATGCCTCCCAAAACCTGCAAAAGAAAGAGAAAGAGACGGAAAAAAAATGGAAGTGATGGTGGAGATCCAATAAAAGCATGTCAAATGGAAAAGAAAAAAGATGAAGGCTAAAGACCATGTGAATGTGTGAGACAAAGAAAAAGAGAATTCAGCAGGTGAATCAAAAGAGAACCAAAGAACAAAAACAAAGCTGAATAAAACCGAAAGTCTGGACTAGAAATCAAAATGTCAGAAGAGTGATTACGAATGAGAAGAGCACACGAAGAAAGCAGAACACTGGAAAAAAAAAGAGAAAGGAGGATTAGCGGGCAGAGCGGACCGGTGGGTTGTAGTCCATCCTCTTTATTTCCTGTGGGAAGAGCAGAGAAACTGACCCCAGGATTATAGATTAGAGTTAATAACCCCCTTCCTGCTCACAGTAAAACCCATTAACTTCCCCCCAGCACCAAACTACCCTCATAAAGCCCCACAGACCCACCCTCCGCTGAGCCACGGCCCCGTCTGGACCACCTGCACACATAAAGTCGGCGCTCATGAGGGGGAGGAGGGGGTACCGTCTGATGGGAGATTTTCACATGAGCCTAGCTCCCGAACTAGCTGGAAATTCACACCCTGCCTTTCATTCATGAGCGACACGGAAAGCCGAGCGTTGCCATGGGAATATTAGCATGTGTGCGACAATGGGTCGTGCAGTCTGAAATAAATTTGAGGTTTGTGTTAACATTCCCATTGTGCAACAAACGCACACGGCTTGCTGGCTCACTCTCGCAGCCTCGCCGTGGCCCAATTTTCATTTTGATTGTCTGTCAGAGGGGAGGTAAAGGTGTTTAATGCCAGATAAAGCACCCTCGGGGTCATTTTGTTACTGTGTGAGGCTGTGAACGAGTGTGTTTTTGTGCTTAAGATCACCAATAAAGCCTGAGTCTGCACAGAGTTGGAGATATTGAATGCTTATCTGCCCCGCATTCGTGTGTTTGTTTGTGTATGGAGTACCTCCCCGATGTGAAAATCTCCCTCAGCCTCTGGAACGTCGCACTGTCGATGGAAAAAAACGGTTTAAAGTGTGAAAAAGAGAGTGTGTGTGTGTGTGTGTGAGTGTTAGAAGAGAGAGCATGTGCATGAAAGAGAGAATGCACCTGTGAGTGTGTGTGTGCATGACTGAGCGTGAGTGAGTCTGTGTGTGTGTGTGTGTGTGTGTGTGTGTGGATGGCAGTAGCTGGTTGAGGGTGGGGTTTAGGTGGGGCGGGGTGGGGAGGTGAAGGAGGCGGGGCAGGAGAGGCGAGGGGGTGGGGCTGTTGGGATGGAGTGTCTGTGTCGTTACTCACTGTATGGCACACATTCATACTGGATCTCCAGGTACTTGTAGGTTCCTGGACAGGGGTCAGGAAAAACATCAGACCCAGCCACCACCACACACTGAGTCCGATTATTACACCTGAGAGAATGAGAGAGAGAAAGAAAAAGAGAAAGAGGCGTTTAATAAAAGCAAAGTCAACAATCATTCCATCAGTAAACAGAAGGATCTAGTTTTTACATTTTCTCAAGTGTTATGTATGGAAGGTAATTTCTGCCACTGAATAATGTTTTTTTTTTTTTTTTTGCAGTTCTGACCTACAAATTTAGTAATAAAGTTATAAAGTCAGATATAAACTTACAGTTCCAAGAAATAGTCATAACGTAACTTTATATCCCATTATCCTTACTATGTAACTAGCAATTCTGAAAAGTTTATATCACTGAGAAAAAAAAAAGTGAGAATTGTGAGATGTAAATATTCAGGTGTGTCTCGTTAATTATTTTCATTTGGTCTGTGTACTTAAATCACTGTCTCTTCTGTAAGTGTTTTTCAGGTCTTAACCATTATTGTTACGTGTGTCTCCAGTCTTATTTTGTGTGGAATTTACCTATGTGTGGCCCTATTAAAGACTGTTAACCTTCATCTTTGTGTTTGTGCGTGTTCTTCTACACAGTACAGTGACAATAATATAATATAATATAATATAATATAATATAATATAATATAATATAATATAATATAATATAATATAATATAATATAATATAATATAATATAATATAATATAATTTCGATAAAATTATTATCTGATAGGGGTGGAACGATACATTTATTCGTACCGAACCGTCACGGTATGGGCATCTCGGTTCGGTGCATGAGACCTTTCAAAAAAATACAGGCAATTCACCCCCAATCCAGAAGGGGGCACCCAGAGCAATGCAACGCTGTTTGATAACCGGCACCCAACAGAAGAACAATGAATGCCATGAGTTGCGCACTTGAAAAGAAAGCCCTCTAGACAGTGACCATGTGCTGATTGTGAATGCATCTCTCACAGACTGACAAAGGAGTGTACTTTTTTTGTTACTTTAAAGGATTGTGCACTCAACTTTTTGCGAAATGGAGCTTTGCGTTGTGTATCCTACATCTCTCATTCAGCACAAATCCAAATATTCCACAATATTTCCATATTTGTGATGTAACGTATCTGAATGCTAAACTATTATTTATGTAAATTACAGGCTTTGCACTTCAGTCGTGTTTCAACGGTGACACAGAGGTGGGCGTGCTGATGTTTAGTTCACTGTATTTTATTTTGATAAAGTTTTGTGTAATTGTAATTTTATTTTTAAATTTGTACTACTGTCTGTTAAAAATAAATGAAACGAAACCGAGCATAGTAGATTTGGTTTTTCTTCCCTTGTTGTACTGAAATCGTATCAAACCGCGACCCCCGAACCGTGACTCTGTTTACCGTTCCACCCCTATTGTCTGAACATCCCTAAAACACACACACACACACACACACACACACACACACACACACACACACACACACACACACACACACACACACACACACATCCTTTTTTACTGAGGTATTCTGAGTTTGCGCACTACACCTGCACAAGTCACTTTTCTCTAAACCACAATGAGGTTTTTTCCTCATGAATTTCTGTTTGTGCTGCCTCCTACTGAGGTCTTTTGTATTACAGTCATTCAATGTATCTCATTTTGAAGACTGCACCCTCCTAAGGTCACATCTGTAGGCTGCATCATTAAGGCTGTCTCATTTCCGAAAAGTAACCAATATATTCCAAAGTATAAACAAATTACAATAATTTACGCCTTATGAGGAATAACTATCAATTTTATAATGGTTACTTTTCTGAAATTAGACAGCCTCAGTAATGTCCTCCCGAGTGCACAGCCATCAAAGCGAGACACATTTAATGTTGAAGTATTTCAATGGTAACCGATTTTTCTCTTTCTACAAAACCTCATTCAAACCAAATTCAAATTCTAAATATATAGCAGCTGACCCTAACACTGGAAAACCTACTGATCTTACAAAAGATTTATGTTTCAGATAAATGCTGTTATTTTTACATTTCTGTTCATCAAGCAATCGTGAAAACAAATGTATTGTGGTGAAAACCGTTTTCAACATTGATAATTATCAGAAATGTTTCTTGAGCTCCAGATCAGTATATAAGAATGATTTCTGAAAGATCATGTCACACTGAAAACTGGAGTAATAGTTCTGAACATTCAGCTTTGCCAACACAGGAATACAGTATATTACATAAATGGATAGATAGATAGATAGATAGATAGATAGATAGATAGATAGATAAATAGATAGATAGATTCTCTGTTCTCTTAATGAGTAATGGGTGTTTTTTGGGCGTAACGTGCATTAAACCAATCAGAGTCTCATCTTCCATTCCCTTTAAAAGCCAGTTGCTCTCGTGCCATGATGGATTTGCTATTTACATGGCGGAATTTGGCAAGCGCAAAGACAGAACACGTCTCCGAGATGAAATGGAGCTACTCGTGTGTGAGCAGCCTAAATAGCCTTATTCTGATACATGCGATGACTATCCATTATGACATGTAGGCATTATATATATATATATATATATATATATATATATATATATATATATATATATATATATATATATATATATATATATATATTTAGCCTACAAAAAAAAATCTTATGCATTGCAATCCTTTAATTTTTTATATTTGGCATGTTTGTGTGCTGCTGTGCTCCCTTTTTTAATAATCAGTGTGTACGCACTTTAAATAACAAAGAAAAAAACATTGCGCCAGACTTCAGCACAATGGTTTGAGTTGGTCTATGGCGCAGTCTATTTTCAGCTCCTTAAAATAGCATTGCGGCAGCAATGCGCCTGAACACACCTCTTTTTTAGACAAGCACGCCCATGGGCGCAAAAATTAGCGCAAATGCATTTGTTAATTAAACGACGTGGCGCTGGACGGGAAACTATAGGGCCCTATGTATAAGAAAAATATATATATATATTATTATGACATACTGTACCGACATAAAATTATGATTCAGATTTGTAGCACAAATGTATGTCGACAATTTAACACTCAGGGTTAGGGGTTTGTAAAATTTCTGGTCCTAAGCATGAGCTCTGGCAAGCACGGTAATAATTTCTCAACCGGTGTGATCATATGACAGATAGCGTCAGTCAGAGGGGTGTGGAGGCAGCAGACTATTCCTCCAGCTCAAACCTACTTAGAGCTATTGTCTCCGACTAAAGCAGATAAATGTATGAATGCAGGGCTGTTATCGGTATAGAATGCAAACACAGATCAAGCACAGTAAAGATTTATTCTGCCTCAAACAGATGCAGAGACACTTCTCTTTTCAAATCCCTCTTTCTATATATCCCCTCATCATCTCTCTACTAGTGCATCGTCATTGCCAGTCCAATCCCTCTCTAAATCTACTCATCCCTCCCACATGCCTCCTCAGTTCCTTCTCTTTCTCTCTCTCTCTTTCTCTATTACAAGGCTGATGGATAGCTAGAAGAGGGAATCATTGATCTCGTCTCAGAGGAAGCAAATGCTGAGCACAGACAGGGACTGCAACTGCAGGCGGGGTACACACACACACACACACGGTTATACGCACATTATTCAAACATGCACACTAAACAGTCACTTAACCACTCAACCGCATCAATACACTCTGGAATACACAGTGCACGCAAAACAAAACAGTGACATGAACAGTCAGAGTCATTTGTAACATTTATACCACCCTCTCGCTCTTACTGTATGCAGCGTTAATGTTGAAACTCCCCGTAACGAAGACAAGATCAAAAATATGCATCATGATGATAATCATAAAGGTTTTAATTAAAATGTATAGTGGATAACAATAAACACTTACTGAATCATCATTAGGATTTTTAATATAACTGTCTTATACTCTCCAAGGCTGTATT